>NW_025820303.1:2443111-2545716 GCF_002878395.1 Capsicum annuum
CCAGAATTTCGTTATTTGCAATAATTTTGTATACAGAGGAAATATATATAAAATGTGAGATTTATTGAACTTGTGTTGTCCAATTTCTTCTCGACTTGGAGACAATTACCCTTTTTGTTTTTTGTTTCCCACGAATTTGTTTATGAGCATTGAGTTTTGTTTCTTTTTTCTTCTCTACTATAAGACTACTATTACAACAATAACATATCATGGTTTCATAAAAGGGTTCGAAGAGGGTAGTATGTGCATATCTTACTCTATCTTTGTGGTCAGGAGACTACCATAGTACCATGGCATTGTGTAACTCCTATAGAAAATTTAATTTGCCTATGTTATGCTCACTTCGTTTTTGCTTCAAAAAAGTGATAGCTAAAAAGGCATAATACATAAACAGATATTGAAATTTGGCCTCGGCTAGTAAGTGAGAAATTCGATTTTGAGTGTACACATCTATACACCTCAATTTGATCTCAACCAGTAATTACACACTTCAACTCGTTCCCATTGTACTTTTGTGGACACGCGATGCTGACATGGCACATAAATTTTTGAGGTGTCTAGATGATCATTTTGTAAAATGGAGTATTCAACTGACACAAGGGAGACGAGTTGAGGTGTGTAAATGTACATACACAAAGTTAGAGTGCTACTTATCGAGTCAAATATGAGTGTTTATTCATGTATTATACCTAAAAAAGAGTATGAAAAGGAAAAGAGATCCAGTGCTGTACATTAGAAGACCAATTTGTTTCTGCCTTTATTCATCTTTTCTTATAAAAGTGATCAATTAAGAGCAATATAAGATCAACTAAATATTTTCACTTAATGAAATAAAAAATGCTTAATCCAATATGAACTAGTTGTGCCTAATATTGAAACTAAGAAGTGGAAAAAATGTTTAGTTTTATTTTGTTACAAATTTTATGTACGTTTCTAGTTCAGCTACATTAAAAGTAGAAATTGACAGGTAGTTTTTTCATGAAATATCCAACCTTTGATTTCGTTTTCTTTTGGCAGTGTTAAAGAGAATCTCGACGTAATGGTAAGAGTTGTCATAATTTTGAGTTGTATAAACAGTCTTTCCGAAAAATGCATGTAGCATCTAACCTACACACTACTGCGTAAGCACCCGCTATTTGCACCCACGATTTAAAAATTCTTTGCATATTTATATTTGGCCCTTCCAATTGAATGTTATGCCCACTACAAGTCTAATAATAAATTAAATCGGTTAAAACCCTATTAACCCAATTAAAGGAATTCAGAGTTCAGATATACTGCATACCATTCTTTTTTCACCCTCGCTACTTTCTATGAGACCAAGACATGGACCAAAACGGTGCCAGGAGGGCAACTATTTCAACTCAATGAACCAAAAGAACCCTCCATTTCATCCGCTTGCTAATAACTTTTAATAAATTAATAAAGGATAAATTACACAAATCTCATAAGAGACTATATTTCCTAATATCCCTTACTTTTAAAAATTTACATAAAATTTTATTTTTCAATTTTACTCTTGATATATATCAAAAAAAACCCCACATCCTATTTTTACTCCACCATTAACTCATTCAAGATTTTCTTCCCTAAAATATCTCTCTAATTATCAGCAATTAAATCATCTTCCTTCCTGATTTTACCTCCTCCATTAATGCTTAAATCATCTTCCTTCCTAATTTTTTCTCCTCCATTAATGCATGCAACTTTTTTTCCCTCTCCTAAAATCTCTCCCATTTTTTTAAAAAAAATCTATTGATACATATATAAATTTATTTAGTTATTCATACATGTTTATTCTTGTAATGGTGATTCATATGAATGATAAATATGATATCATTATATGGGTATTATGGTGATTCATACGATAGATATATTTTGTATGATTTTTAATAGGTGATACATATAATATTAATGGGTGATACATATTATATTATCGTGATTCATATGATAGATACAATTATTTATTTCAATTATTGAGTGATTCATACCTTATTAATGAAAGGTAATAGTGTAGTCAGTGTAGGAAACAAAAGGAATAATATTTTTTAAAAAAGGACTAAAAGCAAAATTGAAACATATATAAATTAAATCTAAAAAAAAGCAGACTAAAATTAAAGATGAAAAAGGAGAAAAAAGACCAAAAAAAATATATCTTTCATAATTAATGAGGAAAAAGAGAAACATAATTAAAAAACCTAAATTAAATCTAAAAAAAGGAAAAAAATTAGATATCTTTCCTGAAATAAAAGAATACAATGAATAAACGAGAATCTATTATTTTCTTAAATAAATATCTTGTTAATTTCAAATGTATCACTTTTTATATGTATCACCATTTCAAAAAATCAAAATAAAATATAATTAACAAAATAATCAGAATTTTATGTAATATCACTTAAAAATTCAGAATTTATATAAATTACCCTTTAATAAATATAGTACATATTTAGGGGGTTCGTCAGCCGCTGGGCCCAGTTACATAGCTAATTTTGGAATAATCTGAGTTATGGCTTTGGGTAGGATAGCCTTCTGGTAGATGCTACTCTTCTTGCATCGTTTGTCCATTTTGAACTCATAGGCAGATAATAACAAAAGAATTCCCTAGCCAGAATAAAACACAATCACTATGTCCAAGAACATTATGGTATCAGAAATCTCAAGTCTCACAAATTTCATTCAATTTTAAGTTATGCAAAGTCGCAACAACAAAACAAACTGACAACTCTAATCCATAAATTAATTTTTACAGCAACATATCTTTGAGCCATTCGTGTCGCTCCCATTTCAAGGTCTTGTTAGCGCACACCTAAAATTTTGCTACAACAAGTGGGGGGAGGAGAGAAAAAAATTGGGAATTCTACAAGCTTAAGAGCTCATGCAGAATCTGGAAATACAGCAAGCAGGACCTGCTTGCACAAAGGAAATCTCATAACTGCTAGCGCCCCGCCACAATCCCTCTTCAACTAAAAGACCAACTATGCATGTCAACACAGTTGGTCCCATCTATCCTCGTAACTTCCAAGACAATCAAGTATCCACTCTTTTTCTTTGACGCCAACAAGGTTGCATGTTGCATCAATGCAGGTTGCCGCTACTCACTTGAAGAAATACAACATTTGCCATGTCTACTCTACAAACTCCTGTAATCTATTACAGTAACTTCATCTTCAGGCGCATCAAGATCTTGATAGCTGCAAAATTGTTGAACTGTGGGTTAGTAAAGTAAGTATGGATAGTTTTCTTTCCAAGGAAATTAAGGATACTGTTTGATCCTTAGAAATTAAATCACAAAATACCATGGTATGTATTCACGTAAAAGCATTTAGGTCAGTTGCATCTCCATTCAAACATAAAACTACATTTCCAGGACTTAGTCAGCGCAGATGTTCCTTGAATGAAATGAAAAATGCTACCAAGATAGAACCAAAAGGATAATCATTGGCTGCTCGGGAATGTAGCAATGCTTTTTTACAGCTCTCTTGTGCTGCCACTCTTTTTCCTCCAATTCCATAAATAGATCGAAAGTTGAACATCCATATTCAGACTCCCAACATAAAACCAACAAAATGCTACAACTTGCAAATCCTTATATATCTTACTCGACTTCCAATTCAACTTCCTCAAAGATACAGACAGATACATTTTTTAAAAACTGTAGGAATAATGAAGTGTTACTACAACATGGATCGCATGACAACTGAATATGTAGCACATGACCAACAGCATTACACACTGGAAATGAAGTATACTCACTTTGAGTAGTAGTGTTTTGGAAGCGTGCAATTGCAACTCCAGAAGGAAATCAATGCTAACAGATCAAGAGGCATGAAAACAACTTCCAAGAATTTCTACAAGTTTCTCTATTTTGGCAGTTATATACACTCCTCCATCTACTTAGGAGGGAAAAAAGTTTTCTTGACTCTGAATCTTGCCTTGAGAACGTAAACAGAAAAGTTGTAACTTTACACAAACTGGACCTGACTTTTCTCTTTTTGTCTTTTTCTCAATGTGGAACCCACGATCAAAATTGCACTTCAACCTAGTCTTCAGACATGCACAAACCAGCATGCGCAGATTTATCTTGGACATGGCCCGTCATGACTAGTAAATCACAAGAATTGCTTGTTCAAAGCAGTGCATGAACGAAGCTATAGCTCCAAATCGTATTGTAAGTGTCATGGTTCCTTCTCTTTTTTTTCTGAATCGAGTAAAGTATAATTTTACTGAAAAGGAAAGCTCCCATATACAAGAGGTGTACCACAAAATGGAGAATATACAGAAACATCTGATTCTCTAGGAAGACACGATTTCTGTACTCATAGGAACGTAATATTTTCCCATTATCAATAAAATTACACTTTACTTGATCCAAAAAAAAATATATATATCAGCAGAAGCTAATTAGCTTCAAAAGTCTCTAATTTCTTTCCTTCCATACTACCCCCATAAGTGCTAATCGTCCATGCAACAACATGTCATGCCAGCATCTTCAGTTTCGTCCCCTAAAGGACCACTTACATAATAATGCATCCCTTCGCAATACCCCGCAATGTCCATTGTATCTCAAATTTTGACTTTATATATTTTAAAAGTACATACATAAATTTAAAAGCAAATAATGTACAAAAAAATCATTTAAATAACATACGTAAATAACCCTATACCAAATCAACAAATTCTAGAGTATAATACAAACCCATGTCAAATAAGGTACAATCAAAGACGAAGATGAAAATTTACACAGAAAATGTTATGGTTAGTAACAGACATTAATAGGCGTGATACATGCAAAAGATGGTCTCGATGAGTAAGGGATAGACAGCAAGAAATGTTAAACAATGCATGGGTTGTTTCCACCATATAGATGTATAAGCCGCACAATACTTTCATGATTGTCTCAGAATTATTATGTTTATAGCCCACAGGACAGACACCATTTGATCCCAAAAGAACAAGGGAGGATCAACTCAGAATACATCAAAAAGAGGAATCAGACCCACCTCAAAATTT
The DNA here is from genome assembly GCF_002878395.1 of Capsicum annuum. Classification (NCBI taxonomy): domain Eukaryota; kingdom Viridiplantae; phylum Streptophyta; class Magnoliopsida; order Solanales; family Solanaceae; genus Capsicum; species Capsicum annuum. The sequence goes on from NW_025820303.1 coordinate 2,448,125, forward strand.
ATAAAGGTTAATCAATATGCAGATTCGGGATCAGCGCTACGTCAACACACACCTCCCAAAACGCTGCCACTTTCCAGGGGTCATTTATAAACTGATACGAGCCCTTACTCGCACAACCTAAAACTCAGCCCTTCCATTTCCTAGTATTATTTTTTTAGGCATCTACACACCAAGCAAGATAGAGCAAAGCCTACACTACAGTCTTCATCACATCAAACCCATCCAAAGAGCCATTCACTAAAATCAGCTATTTTACTGACATACTTTACAAGTCGTCAATATGGTATACCAACACTTCGAGAAACCAGTCTCCTCTCACCCAAGAGAAACAATTTCCCGCAAGCAGTACAAACACTGTGCCAAATTCACAGTTGACCACATTTTACTGATTTTAGGGAGATAGGACATTTGAATGATGGTAACTATTAGTTTCACCTTTAACCAATCTGAAAACACTACTAGGCACAAAATACCTTCGCAAACGACGAGGATCCTGTCGAAACCCAGGAGGTAAAGCAATCATCGGGGCTGCCCCACTCATTGCAGGCCCAGACCTCCCATTTCTACCGCCTTCAAAAGGAGTAGGGCCTCCTTGTTCTCGCATCATTCGCATTGCAACTTCAGGAGGCGCAGGAACAAAAGGCCCAAGAGGACTGCAATTGCAGTAAAAATGAAAAAAAAAATTAAAAGTAGAAAAACAAAGTGATATACTAGTCATGGCTAAGACCTAGTTTAGCAAATTTAATTAGTCACGGGAAGAATCATTTTCAATTACCCAGCACCAGGAACAGGCATCAATACTGGAGGAGGAATATCTGAAGAGAAAGAAGCAACTGGAATCCCTTGTCCACCAAAAGTATCAAACATTTCTTCATCAGGATTTCCCCCACTGACACCATCATTATTGGACTGAAAATCCCCAGATTGTGGATTGTCAGACATATCAAACCTTTCACCACCATTAGCACGTCCATCACGATCTCTATGGATCCCTCTGTCATCTTTCAGTCGGCCATCTAGCCCAGGTCGGCGCCTCAGTGGCTTCTCTCTCTGCATACAATCCACATGCTGTTAAAATCACCACTGACTGAAAGTTTTAGTAAAAGGACTGTGATTACTATATGAGATCAAAATGTTCTCCTATTCAATTAAATTACAGATAAGACTATGCTAGCTCCTTCAGGACAATGTGCCGATATCCCATAAGCAAGAGTACAAAAAAGATAAAACAGCATTGAAGCACAGATGACAAAAAATGGAATTAGCCCCCAACATGAGTAACAACAAGAAAATTCCAGCTGGTGCGAATTCATCACAGCAATGAAGATGTCAGAGACCCAAAACTACTCAGTTTAGACTGATTATGTTAAACATCATTAAATGCCATCACATGTGAAGGCAACGTGTAGGTTAAAACATACCTCCACCAGCAACGATTTTCTTACAGGCCAAACGCATGAATATTTTCGCATCCACTCATACATTCTTATAACACAAGGAAAAACAAACAGAATAGTTCACCATTGATAAAACTTTCTACACTCCATCCCAAAAGAAAAATGTAACTACTTTTTCTTATAAGTTTCTGTCAAAAAGAACACCATTTTACTATGAGTGCATACTGTATTATTTTATTTTATTTTTTTGAAACCGTGGGGGTGCATTAGGTATTGAGGAAAATACTTTCTTGAAAAATATTTAGCTTCTTGTGTTCAGTACAACAACATACACAGTGTAATCCCACAAATGGGGTCCAGGGATGGTAGGATGTACGTAGACCTTACACCTTTACCTTTGCACAGTAGATGGGTTTTTTCAGATAGACCCTCAGCTCAATAGAAATGCACGGGAAAGAACGAAAAAAGAGACAACAAAATGGCAATGTAAAGAAATGGAGGACTTTATTTAGTGACCCCGTGATCGCCCTCTGATCAATCAGAATAAGGTAAATCATGAAGCAAAACAAAGTGTAGCCACATATATAATAACACGGGAGAAAAAGAAACTAAGCGACACCTAAATCAAACCACCAAAAGTACGACAATACTCGATTACTTACTAACCTTTTACCCTAATCCTAGACCTACATACCTTCCTGTCTAAGCTCGCATCCTCGGTTGGCTGAAGTTTATCCAAGTCATGTTTAATCACCTACCTAGTTCTTCTTTGGCCTACCTCTACCTCTTCCAACTCCTACTACAACCAATCTCTCACACCTCCTCACTAGCACATCCCAGTACTTCCATTACATTACAGAGGCCACTCTAACCTTGTCATGTATAACTTAATTCTTAATTCTTGATCATCTCTCTTCTAGTATGCCCCCACACATCCATCTGAGCATCCTCATCTCCACTACTTCAATTTTTTTAACGTGAGCATTCTTGACTGACTAGCACTCTAACCCACACAATAATGTTGGTCTAACAACCACTCTATAGAACTTACCTCTTAAGACTTGGCGACACATTTTTATTGCACAGTACCCAGAGGCGAGCCTTCCTTTCACCCACCCCACTCCAATAGTGTGTCACGTCATCGTTAATCACCTCGTCTCTTTGAATAATGGACCCAAGTAGAATTTCTCTCTTGGGTATGACAGGTGCATCTATCTTCACTTACATGCACGCCTCATGTGTGACATCTTTGAACTTGCACTCCATGTGAGAGTCTTAATCATGCTTAACCTAAAAACTTTCGATTCCATGACCTCTCCAAATTTGTAACCTATCATTAACTCCATCGCGTGTCTCGTCAACCTATATTATGTCATCTACGAATAACATCCACCACGGCGCCTCAATTTGGATATGTCGTGTCAATTCGTCCATCACTAAGACACAAAGAAATGAGCTAAGAGTTGATCCCCGGTACAACACTATCCAATCAGGAAGCGTTTTGAGCCACCTTCCACTATCCTAGCCCTAATATAAGCCACAGATACACCTCTAGGCTCCAAACATCTCCAAAGGACCTCCCTAGAGACTTTATCATATGCCTCCCAAAAGAACCTGTATAAAATCTAGACAAACAATATGGGAGGTAGGTGTGAGGACAGGGTAAAGATAAGAGTGTTGGAGGGAGCGAACAATGAGGAGTGCCACTCATGGTAATTGGAAAACATTTTCTGGATAAATATTTACCATCATACCAAACACACAATATTTAGAAGCTATTTAACCTGAACTTTCTAGTTTACACTTAAGGACAAGCATTTATATCTATAAATATGTGATGACACATTCAAGACCACAAGCTTCAAAAGTCCTTTAGCCACACAAATGTTATGCACATCTAAATAAGTTTCAAAATTACTCTGTTTTCCCTTAAACTCTGGACCTAGTCAAACGATATAATTGTTGTTGCTTGAGCAAGAGTTTATAGAGAACTTAAAATTGCAATAAAGTTGTTAACTGAGAAAGACCGGAAGACCATGCAAAGTGTGGAAATTCTAACTCTTAACATGCTCATTCGACTTCCTTTTCATTTGATAGCATGTCATACAAAGAAATGGAGGGAGAATGAGGTACTAATGCACACTTGTCCAAACCACCATGGCGATCAATATATGCGTTAAAGATCGGAAAATGCATTGTTTCTAGCTTCGACAAGGAAAAATCACCCTATGCCATTCTCTTCTCCACTTAAATACTAGATGTGGTTCAACTCATGAGATGTGCCAAACACACGTTTCGTGGTGTACTACCTTTACCATGGAACCAAAGCCCCGGGGACAATAACAAGTACATGTTTCTAACCTGCTTGACACACTAAATTAGAAATTCAACTACAGTTCCATGCTCTTTTCCGCCACAAGTTAATAGAGAGCCGACGATGTTGAAAAGCTTCGATACAACTTACGGAACGTGTAAAATTTACTACTTCCCCAGCCTACCAATTCTGTAACTAAATTCTAGAAGACACAATCAGCTGCAACTTACAATATTCGCAATATCAGAATGACTATCATGTAGAAAGATGCTTGAATCATTAGCTACGCCTAAACAGGTCACGGCACGTGTTCCGGTCTAAAGTTCTTAATCATTTTATACAAATTCAAAGGGGTTGTTTCGCTACTCATGTTATTAAAACAGCCAAACACCTAGAGCACATTAAACTTGAGGGGTTTGGTAAGAAAGCCACTCAAACTTAGTTAGTACACTTGAACTTGGGCTAAGTGTCTCTGATATGCATCTCAAGGTTACATGAAAAATTGCATGTTTTACCGGTACAGGTGAGCGCTTGATGGCTTAAATTATGATTTTTTTTTCCTTTCCTTTTACTCAATTTTTTTAATGTATGTAGTTGATGTTTCTCATAGTTTTTGCTTACTCCTTCACTAATGTCTTCAAATCTTCTCATTCACTATTATCTTCCTGTATAACTATTAAAACCATTTTTTCACGTACTTGGGTTTACTAATATTTCAGCAAAAAAAAAATAATTTTACAAATGAAAATTCAAAAAATAGATCTTTTGAACTTTCCAAAGCACACTGTAAGGGGTTGTTTGGTAGAGTGCATTAGGAAAAATAATGCATACATTAACTTTGTGCATTACTAGCACCTTGTTTGGTACACTTTTTCAACCTATGTATAACTAATGCTCGCACTAGTTATACACTCTATTTGGTATTAAGGTGTGTATAACTAATGCCTCAAAATGGTATTAGTAATGTGATGGGTTCTAATGCATGCATTAGCATGGTTAAAGGCACAATTGCTCCTCAAAACTATTTCCACATCCTTTTTTTTTGGGTGGAACATACCACCCTACTTGTAGAGAGTATTTGTAAACAAATACTTTATTAAAAAAATTATGCAATACATGTTATTTTTAATTACACCACACAACATAACTAATGCAACCATACTTAGCACTATTCTTATACACCCACAAAACGACCCTTGAAAATCAAGCATTATACCCACCAAGTGGATATTTTAATTATCAAATCTTGTAAAAAAAAAAAGTGGGGAAGAAGTTTGACGGTGGTGTCCAATCCACTGAAATTAATGGGAGCCTATATTGCTCGGACTCGGTGGTTATGCCGTCGAACCCGTCCCGACGCGACACTTGAGCAGATGTCGGCGCAGAATTCGTATCCGATTCGGTCAAACAAATATGGAGACGTTGACCAACATCAAGAAAGTTGGCTTCGTTGTCGAAAGGGAGAGACCGGCGACTGGAATTCTTGTCGTAGTCGTCGGAAGGGGGAAAATCGGTGATTGTAATTGTTGTTGTCGGAGGAAAGGATATCGTCGTCAGAATTTTAATGTTTCCTTGGGAAGAAAGCTTCGATGGGGAAGAAAGAGAAAATGGTAGAATGCTAAGATCTGTCGATTGTCAATGTTGATTGTTGAAATAGTTGTATTTTTTAATAATAATATTTTTTAAAAATAAATTATATTAAAAAAGTAACCTACTTCATCTAGATCAATCGACTATTTGATTTCCCAAATACTACTCCTAATTGAAAAGAATTTACTTTTTTTCATATAAAAAAAGAGAAAATACTCTATTACCACCTTAAACTATACGCGAAAAGGTGAAGACACACCCGAACTTTAGGAGGGTCAACGTAGGCACACGTGTGTGCCACGCATGTGCCACATAGGCACTAAGGTTGTCAAAAATACGATTTTAATAAGTCCAGGGAGTAATAGGATCCTCCTAAAATTCGGGTGTGTCTCAGCCTTTTCGCGTATAGTTCAAGGTGGTAATAGAGCATTTTCCCTAAAAAAAAAACCACTCCTAATTTAAAAAGGAACTAAAAAAAGTTACCTTAAAAGTGAGAAAAGAAAAGAATATTTTTTTAGGAATAAAGTTTCCTTGACACATAGGAAAAAATAAATTGGACTAGTTGTTTGAATATGGGAAAAACCCAAAATTGTCTTTACAACTCTATATTTATAATATTTGGCTTTTTTTAGCCGAATCCCCACACCCGCATCCATAATTAGATTTGCACCTCCAAATCTTAAAATATAAATTTTGACGAATCCGACTATCGGATCCGCACCCATCTCGGATACCCGCACCCGAGTCCATGCAACTTAGATGGGAGCGTTGATTTATTTCTAGGGGGAGAATATGGAAAAGTGGGGGGGGGGGGGGGGGGGGGGGTGAGGGGAAAGGAACAGAGTAAATTAGTGGCTGAAAGTTTTTCTTTTCCCTTGTCCATTCTTCAACTGTTTTTTCTTTTTCCTTGTTATATTTCTTCTACTTTTTAGCTTTTCAATATATTTTTAGTTATATTTGTTAATTTCTTTTTTGAATTTACATGTATCCTACAATGATTGGATCAATTAACATATCACAAGCAAGTATATTTCACACACTTTGACCTTCTATATACAAGTGTTTAAAAGAGTCTGGTAACCAATTAACTTTGAGTCGCTATCCTACAAAACATGTCAAGTTTAAGAGGCTTTCTAGGTATTTGGCCCTATTGAAAATAATCGTGCTATCAAATTATAAGTTTAATAATCAATTACTTGTTGCCATTTTGATTTCTCCAATAATAAAAAAAACTAATAATAGCCTATGCAAGTACCTTCATAAGAGCACGTAAATGAAAACAATAACTTTACGTTATTATCGGAAATTTAATCACCTCTTGTTGTCACTTAATTTTTTTCTTCTAGTTATGTTTTATGGTTAAAAAAAATCAAATTATAAGAATGCCTTGAAAGTTTGTTTCGTGTTTAAATGCAACATCATTACTCTTTTTCTAAGAACCAAGAAATCTCCAAGGTCATTGGTGCAAAGGTTAGAAAACTACATGAATAATGATTTCTCCCCTCTATCCTAACTATTCATTTACCTTGTAATTTATTTTACCTTGTTTTTAAAGTTATTTTTATTTTGTTCTTTATTTGAGCTAATTAACAATCTTAATAATGAGTCATTAAGCTCTTCATTATATTACACTAATTATTTTATTTAATAAAATGACAACAATCAAACAACCTACTGCACCTCAATCCCAAACTGGTTGAAATCTGTTATATAAATTCTCCATATTATTTCCTCTATTTGTAACAAACATATCACTAGTTACAAGAAATATGCATCAAATTTAAATAAAATAGATGTTAAGGTTATAAAGGGATTACACTGGGTATGTTGTTGTTGTTGTAGATGCTTAGGTTATTACCATCTATCATTTTTAATACCATTAACCAAACATCAAACACTAACAGCACTACAAACAACTAGCAGTCATTATTCACATACCGAAATCCTCTATTACAGTCCATGTATAATTTTTCTGGAAGACCATCGACCACAAAATTAATGACAAAATCTTCCAGCTTGTTTTTCTAGATTCTTCAAAGACCAAAGAAGAAGAAAAACAGAAAAGTTCACAAGTCATAATAGCTGGACACTACAGCATTACTTATTCACCATTACAAAGAGTATGAGAAGAAGCTTGGAGTAGAGAATTAAAGAGGTTTAAACATTTGTAGCGCAATAAGAAACTCATAGAAATGTTATTTAACATAAAGAAGGAGAAATGGATACTTACAGGCACAGATGGCAGCATTACAGGAGTCGCACCAGGAGCATTTACATCACTGAGATCATTTAAAGCCTTTAGCCATGATATTAAAAGTAAGGAAGCTGGAAAACAATATACTACTGTGTACTACACTTACTTCATGTAGTTCTGGAAGTATAAATCTTCACGCACTTTAGTAGTAAGATCCACCGCCAGATCAGGGTGTTTCAACTTTAAATGTTTATGGACGAATTCAGCAGCATGGAAGAGCTTTGTACAACCCTTGGCTCCACAACCATACTTCCAGCCATACTTCTCATCCCTAATCTTACGGACATAGGGATCTAAGCCTTCGGCAGCAGCAGCATCAATTTTTTCCTTTGCAGCCATTACCTCCAAAGGATCCTGCCCCTTCAGCCTGTCTTGCCAATGTGAGTCTAGTTTTGTTTCCCACTCTGCTCCATTGCTTGTCGCATCAGAAGCCTTGCCATCCACTCTCACATGCCGAAGACCCTTAGCTTCATTTGTCTCAGTCACGCCATAATAATCCACCCCATGAATGCGCCACAGATAGGTTAGAAGCGTATCAAGTAGCTCAGTTCCCTCAAGACCTTTAACTGAAGTTAAACCCCTTATGATAATAACTGGGCCAGAGGAACCATGAGACTTATCTCTGCTTCCCCTATCATTATCAAACCGAGATAATATGTTATCCTCTATTCCCTTCTCCGAATCAAGCTTCTTCACAAGTGCTTGCGCTTGTTCAATATCAATCTGGATTCTTCTGGGATCAGAACTCACTTGGTGGGCCTTTGGAGCGGCTGAAAATAAGTCACTTTCTTTAGTGTGTCCCCTCCCATGCCGCCTCCTTTTGCCACTTTCATCTGCGTCTTCATCAGAATTTGGCTCACTTGACTGTCCTGATTTGTTTGTAGAAGCAGGTGTAACACCAGGGCCTCTATTTTATGCAAATATTTATCACTTCAGCCAGCAGTACATTATTTCATCTTGCACATTCAATATATTAAGAAGAAATTGATCTTACATGTCTAACGTTCCACTCTGCAAATCAAGTAAGAAATCCTTTGCCAATTTCCTTGCAAGCTCATTCCTCCTACAGGACATCAAGACAGAAAGGGAACAGTTTAACCAAAATCACACAGACGACTGGAACGGGTAAAGGGATAAAAGCAATTAGTCCAAGTAACAAACAAAAGCATCTCCAAAGCTCTCCCTACAAAAAAATCCGTGCAATGGTATCAAAGTGTACCTTTCAATAACAGAAATTAAGTTTGTCGGGTGGTATTTGTCTTTAAACCTGCATATAAAACTTTTATTAGAGAGCTCAGCCAAATAGAGATAGCAGGGGAAGCTAGGTGAGCTGGAAATGTACCATTCTTCATCTTTATGCGCATTAAAATAAGCTCTTTTTTGTGCTTCTATGTACCCAGACTTGTATTCTTGGTACCTGCATATAAGGAGAATTAGCTTTACAGCGACACATTTACATAGATAAGAGAAAATGTATTAGAAACAAAAAAAAATGAAAATACAGAGGCCAACAAATTTAAGCTTAAATTTAAACACCCAATGAACAAGATATCAGCTTCATTAAAAAAAAAGAACAAGATACCATCGCGTTCCCTTTCTAACCTGCGCTCAGCTTCAGCTGGCAAGATATCATCTTCAAGCTCCTGAATAAATTGCTTATAAGACTTCAATCCCTCTCTGCAACACATTCAGAAGAGTGCATCAACAACTCAAAGCAAATGAAAACCCCATTCTAAGTTTTTAAGAAAGACTGATGGAACAATACAAGTCCTAGGTCATTTTCATATAACAATTCAGCTGAAAGCAAGTCACAGAAAATTTGTCTGAAGTCTCATACTCGGCGTAAAAATACTATTAGTTGAATGGAGAAGGAAAAGGAAGTGCATGAAAGCTGAGCATCCGAGATTTAATGAGAGAGAGGATCACGTTTACAAACTTCATTTTGCTGAAAAATGACATGCCTATGAAAAAAGTTCTTTCTTATAAGGGAAAAGGAAGGGAGGGAGGTAAGTAGGCTTTTGTTGAAGTTGTACCAAACATTCTTGCTATTTTAGTTTTCTTTGCCATCCACCTGCAAAAATAAAATACTTTTTGATTTTCGTTTATCTCAAGCCACTTTTCCCGAAAAATACAATTTTCTTGTTACATTCTTGATGCCCAAATAAAAACCAGAAGCAAGGAATTCAGTCATCATAATGTTACACGACAAAGATAACATGGGAGCAATTACTTCCACCCAAGCAATAGCATTCTCTATGCAGCTAAGCTCGTTACTTGTGCAAACTACACCTACTATAGGAAAGTATATAACTAAATTAACTAGATGGGAGTCTGTGGAAAAAAGGTTGCTCTTTTACAACCATAGAAGTTGCAAGGAGCTAAAACCGCACAATCAAAGTCATTGGAAGAGAAGTGATTTATGAGACAAACTTGTACCTTTGATTGCTCCCTGGTCCAAAATTATCTGCAAATCCTCCTCGGCCAGGGCCCCAGTCTAGCCAAAAATAAATATGGGTCAAAACTTCAGCACGAGAAACATCAAACGCCAGAGGAAGCTTGCAACAAATAATTTGACCATGAATATAGTACTAGACTGGAAAATAAGAATGGAAAACTGAAGTTGAATCAGTCAGACTGCACCTAACAGAGTATCAAAAAGGTTCAGACTTTTTGAAACTCAAAAAAGTTCAGATATAAACATTTCTTCTCCCTCAATTTTGCTGGAGACATAAATGGATTATAGGAACCCTCTAAGACAAAAATAAAGGGCAAGACATAACTTGTTTGACTTACCAAAATTGCTAACAAAGAATCCCATACAGCAATTAGCAATGAATATATATGCAGCACTCTAAAAATATATAGTACTCAAAATAATAGTTAAACATTAAATAGCATAGATACACATGTTTAACATGCCCACGGAAAGCCAATACTCCAAGAGAGTAAAATATTAATGAAACTGATCACCTCGATAGCCACCTGATGAACGGCCTGCAAATCGTCCATGATGTCTCTCATCGGGATACCCAGGTCTACCCCCCATCTCACGCTCATACCCGCCTTGACGATCATAACCATATCTATAATATCAAAAGGTTTTCAAAAGCACCATAATAAGAGCACTTGCAAGATAATTTTACAACAGAAAAGATCAAAACTGTAATGCGAGAAAGTTCATAAGTTCCTCAGGTATGAAGAATTAGAACTAGGCTAAAGAACGAATCAGAACGAGCATGAACAAAAAAAAATCACTAATACTTCTGCTTCGGAAAACTAGAAAAGGGTAAAAATAAATATGAGACAAACACAAACAGGTCCGCAGGAATCAGTAATTTCTCTTTTATATTTTTTTTCTTATTTTAACAAATAAATGATTGACCACACTTTTATCTGTTCTTGATTTCTTTGTGTTATACTTTATTGATGACTCTTCCATTGCACAAAATTGACATGGCAGTATTCACCATGTGCAACTCAGAAGGTCAATACAACTATACAAGATTGGACATGTTAACCAGAATAGATAGGTTCAACAATGATGAGGACCTACCTCCTAAGAGTTCAGTAAACAAGAACATTTTGAAAGAACGCTACAAGCAGATGTGTACTTAACCAGGTTAGTCACCTCTGACCATGGAAGTTGATATGGAAAACTAAATTGCACACGAAGGTTATATGCTTCAATTGTATTGCTCCAAATGAAATATGTTTAACACAAGACAGCCTCATAGAAGAGGCTTCCAGTGGCCACTGCCTGTCGAATAATTTTACTGAATTTTTTGTTTGAATTGGGTCATGCCACATCATATGAGAGAGGCATATACAAATTGGAGTTTATGCAAAGCTGATAAGGCCATCAAGAAAATCTAGTTGATAATCATTATTTATTTTGATAACTATGGTGTCCGGGCCAGCTTGCCGCACCTCGACTAATTCCACGGGATACCTGCCACCTCCCACCTCCCACCTCCCACCTCCCACCTCCCACCAGGTGCCAGGTGCCAGGTGCCAGGTGCCAGGTGCCAGGTGCCAGGTGCCAGGTAACTCTGTCCACCAAGGCTAGAACAGATGGGAAGAAATCACCTAGTGTTTCTCGGTTGGGAATTGAATCTGAGACCTCATGGTTCTCAACCCAACTTCATTGTACCACTAGGCCACACCCTTGGGTGCGAAAATTTAGTTGATAATTACTGCAGTTATTTTTGGTATTCATAGAATGGAAGGAGCCTAAGATGTTTTTATGAACTCTCAACTCCAAATAACTCTCTCAAGGTTAAATGCTGCTTAACCCTTAACCCTTTATTCTGGATTAAGTTAACACCCGTAACTAGCACTTACCAGATTTTGGACTTTGTAAGCTCCCTAGCTATAGATTGACACATGGTAAAGGGGGCTGACAAATTCCTTTTTATGTACTTTTTTATTTCAATTTTTGTAACTATGCATCTTGTTAGCTTCCTAATGAAATACCATTACTTCATCAAGAAAAAATTATCATGCGTGGGAAGCAAGAACTCAAAACAAAGAGTCGGTTAAAAAAATGATAAATAACAGTTCCTCGTTTTCAAAATTGAGTTTCTCAACATATGAGGAAACTTGCACCAACATATCAAAGGCTGCTGATAGATCCGACATACTCCCTAATCTCTAATCTAATGTGGAGAAGCCTAAGAAAGTGAAAGGTTTTAGCTTCAGAAGAAAAACTGGTTTACATCAGAACAAGCAGAATGTTGTTGACCATTTCACCTAGGAAAAGGTTATAAAGCGATTCCAAGATTGTTCTGCCACCTGGTGTGTATTCAGCAAATGATATGCATAGTTCCCAGATTCTACAGAAGTGAAATAACAGCTTCGTATGTTCCCATTTTCCTTATCAAGTGGTCAGAGTGACTATTCCTAAGCTGTAAAATCAAGCCACTTTCTTGAAAGCTGTAGAGACCCAAATCTTTATCCGTTTTCCGTTTGATCCTCCTAAATAATAATAAACTGGAGGAATCGCCTACCAACCATAAAATTCTTTTATTCCCAACAGTTGATCTGTCATCACTGATCTTGAGCTCATAGGGTTTCCGAAGCAACTGAGTATTGCCTATGTTTTCTAAAACTTAGATTCGAGCAAATAACATTTAGCACTACAAATTACTTAACCCAGGTCGTCTTATTGCTCGCCAGAGAAAGCAGCATTTTTTCTACCGACACAATGCTTGTTAGATGACAACGTGTTCATCAAAGCAAGTATGAGTTTTTTTGGATAAACGTGGTGTCCGGGCCAGCTTTTGCGCACCTCGACTAATTCCATGGGATACTTGCCACCTAAAATATTAAGAACTTAAAAATTCAAGAAGTCCATCATCCCAAAGGCATGGATGGTACTCCTTGATGCAATTATGCAGATAGGTGGGTCATCCTAAAAACTTATAAAGCTGTATCAGGGCTCCATATTAACTGGTGAAAAGCAGCTTGTTCCAAGTTAATACAGTGCAGAAAATGCAGGTTTTGGCTACCATTCTTGGATGTCAAACAGAAATTCTCCCCCCAGTGTACTTGGACATGCCTTAAGGGGCAAAACAAAAAGCAGATTCTACTCGGCACGGTGTAGTAGTAGATTTGATAACTGGAAGAGATAACACCTCCCTCTTGGAGGCGCCACATCCTTGGATGCTTGACTTGTTGTTTCTGTTATTTTCTGTCCTTCACTATATCCAAATGAATTTCGAGTAGGTCTCTTGAAACTTATGTAGATTTGACTTTTGGTCTACGACATCCATTTTTAACACCTTCATCATATTGCCACACTTATACCCATGTTTTTGGAGGTCCAAGAGTATGGACAACCCATCTCTGACGATTTTCCTCATTTAATTCATTTTTTGTGCTACTTGTGCTTTCTGCCGGAAATGGTCATTCTTAATTTTTATTTAATATTGTATGACCACATCCATCATTCTTAAATTTTGTTTAACAATGTACGACCACATCTATCTAAACATCTACATTTTTATAGCACTCGTTTTGTGGATGATATACTGGGCCTTAGAAGCTCTACAACCATTCCATTGGTTAAGTTTGTTAAGCGCTTTTCAAGAAGTAAAACGTGTTTACCACCAAATTTCGTAAGCCAAGGATCCCCGTGGGTGAAACCTACTAAAAATGCAAAGTTCTAATTTCACTAAACTAACCTTCCATTGTCTCCATACTGATCATCATTTAGTTATTGCTATTTCTCTTATCGATAATCCAATAGTCAATCATAATGATTCAGTTACTGCTAATATAATACACCAAAAATCCCAGCTGAATACAAGAAAAGCTGTGTTGCTTGGACTCGCGTAACATGTTGTCACACCTGTATTGGATCCTCCAAAAACTAACTACTTTTAGAGGATCCAACGAACAATATTTTTGAAGAGTCCAAGCAACACAAAAAAAAAAAAAAGTTACAGTTTTTACATACTTGGTGTTCATCTAGCGTCCAAAATACAAACTATCAAATCTAAGACATATGAGAATAAGAGATGGTTGTTTGCCATCGAAGGAAGTACAAAGAAATAATTAAAGTGATATCAACTATGACTCAAGGAAGACTATTGATCATATGCAGAAGTAAGACAAAGTTGGTAACAACGGGAGGAGGCAGCCCATGTACAAATGTGGCAGGACTTATGGCATTCTCAATTGTAATAAAAATGACCATGTATGTGAATCCATAAATATTAGAGTCCAACCATGCACTTTTTGGAACTAAGAGACCTATTCTCAAATTGAAGCAAGTTCTTAGTGATACTGATAAGTGATCTATGTTAGCAGTATCATTTTCTTTTGATGTTTGGTGTACAAAACTCACTGGTGGGTGCTAGACTGCTAGCACTTAGCAGTATTAACATCTTTATCATCCAATTTCACATTTACATAATATATACATAATGTTAGCACCTTATCATGCATGCTAGAGCACACAAACAGAAATTAATCCGTCCTTAACATGTAATTGACCTTGAACTAAACAAAAGGCCAGTCGTTCCTCAAACAAAGAGCACATTACTGAGTATTTGAATTTTGAATGAAACAGATGCAGAGAGCGGAATGGATGCATAGGATTGATATAACCAACTTATCTACTTTGTTATTAAGGAGTAGTCAATGTTATTGTTTGACCAACAGAAATATGAACATTACATGACATACCAAAACAGGAACCTCACAGAAGCTACTCTTTTCAACCTAATATATCTCTTCTAATAATACTAAACCCTTGAAAAGCACAACCTTTGTCAGAACCTAAACATTTTCATTGCAATTTCTTACCGAAAATGGACAATGCCCTGGAAAGCATACAATATCCCTCCAAATCCCAGCTAAAATATACTAATCTGACACACTGATAAACCAACAAGTGCTATGTTGCACATTAATTTAAGTTCGTTCTTACTACTTCCTTTTGTAAACCCAAAACACTGTTATTTATTCAGCTTGAAACAAGGTGAATCATGGTTCTACACCGATACCATTCTCCACTTATTTATTTATGTAATCCTACTGCTTAACTACAACAAGATACCTAGTGTAATGGGTCTCTGGGGAGGATAGTGTGTAATCAGACCTTAGACCTTACTTCTACCTCGGAGAGATAGCGAAGCTACAACAATAAAATACAAGACTTATATTGCTGTTGTAGCTACTTAATTGGGGTAATCCATGAAAATTCCGACTAGTTGGTTAATCCATACAAAATGGGCAATTCCCTTATAAGTATACTGTACACTCCAAATCCCACAGCTGAAATATACCAATCGAACACACTGATGAACCAACAAGTTCTATGTTTCACATCATTTTAGTAAGTTCTTACTACTTTCTTCCTTTTGTAAACCCATAAAAACTGTTATTTTTCAGCTAGAAACAACGTGAAGCTCTGCGCCTATACCATTCTCCACTTATTTATTTAGTTAATCCTACTGCTTAGCTACAACAACATACCCAGTTTGGTCCCACAAGTGGGGTCTTGGGAGGGTAGAGTATAATCAGACCTTAGATCTACCTCGTAAAGATAGAGAAGCTACAACAATAATATATGAGACGTATATCGTTGTTGTAGCTACTTAATTGGGGTTATCCATACAATTCCTACTCAGACTGATTATTGAAGTTTTTTTATAATAATCACGGTGCACTGGCCAACTTTTGCACCTCGACTAAATCCAAGGGATACTTGTCACCTCCCACCAGCAACTGGTACCAGATAAGTTTGTCCACTTCGGCTAATTATTACTGAAGGTTTATAAGAGGATTTACAAGCATATGCAAAGAATATGGAAAAAAACAGAAAACTTTATGATTTACCTTCGATTACCATGCCCGAAACCACCTCTAGGGCTACCACGGCGGTCATCATAATCATCTCTACGCGAGCGTTTATACGGTGGAAATGGAGGCGAACGGCGATGAGGAGGAGAATATCCACCACCACCGCGGCGGTCTCGATGATACGGATGTAAAGGAGGAGGAGGACTATGACTAGGCCGACCACGCTTGTTGTACTCACGGTCACGAATATGCGGAGGATGAGGAGGAGGAGAACGATTACGATCGTAGTAATCCCCGCGACCACCACGGCGATCAAAATCCCTGTCATCTCTCCGTTCCCGTGAATCCCTTTCACGTCCGCCGCGTCGAGGAGGCGGAGGAGGTGGTGGAGAAGATGCCGGTAGTGGTTCTTCGACGGACTTGGTTGGATTTTCTTTGCTTCGTTCACGGTCACGGCGGCGTTCTAAGCTTTCCGCCGGAACGTCCATTACTTCGGCCATTGGCGGCGGTGGCGCGGCGGCGGATTGGGGGAATCGGAAAGAGAAACCCTAGTTCAGAGTGATAGGACTGTATTTGTAGTTTGTAGATGTGGAAATTATGAGTGAGAAATGGAGAATTTGAGATTGGTGAGGGGTGGAAAGTAAATTTTGGATTTTGGTGTCTTAGGAGATAGAAGGTTTCTGTTTTCCCCTACAAGTATTCTTTAATTACTTAACTTCCCACATAAAAATGAGCTTTGGACTTTTACCCCCCTTGTTTCCCTATTATGACAACAAAAGAAATCTTCCTGGCTCGTTTAGTTGGAAAACAAGTTATTCCAAATAATTATTTTGTTATTTTAATTATAAAATTAATTTATCTTAAAATTAATTTTGAGATTAATTACTTTTATTCCTCGTATCAAATGAGCCTTTAGTATATTTTCACAAGTGGAAGTCTAGCTATGAAGGTAATTCGAAATGTTGTGGCTAAATACATATACAATCCTTTAAAGTTGTAAACTTTTATAATTTAAATAGCTCAGTTGAATTTTTTTTCTTTTTAACACTCAGACTACAGTTAAAGTATCTATTAGGCACATGAAACTCAATCCTTAAAAAAGCTATGTGTATGAAGTTCAAACATGATTACGTAAAAATGTAACAAATGGAAAAAAAGTTACATCAATTCTTTTACTAATGGAAAAAAGTTACATCAATTATTTTTAAAAAAAAAATTGTCATTTACTAATCTTTCACTTTAGACCCATCTCCTCCCCTTCTATCCTTCACCACATTCGCCCTCCTACCTCCTTACTTGTTCAATCATGAATATTGTATCAATCATCACAAATTATTGAAAACAAGAAAATCAATTCCTAAGTTGCTATCTGAGTGTTACATTCGTAAAATACTTTATCTGAAAGTTAAAACTATAGTAGAGAAATTCAAGTTTAAACAATTGATGAGCACATGAGGTTGATGGATATAATGGAGCTTCAAGAAGTATTTATTGTTAGCTTATCTAGAAGTTTACTCATATTTCTATAATTACTATAGCTACTCTTTGTCACAACAACGAACAAAGAAAAAATATTATTCAAAAGTAACGGTAGTTTTCACAAAAAACGAAGATGACTTAACTATTGTAAATCATATAGAATGCATAAGCTAAGTAATTTATTATTAACTCATTGAAATATCAACAATTTAAAGTCAGTCATACCACTAACAAAGAACTATCCTATGAGTTTTGTGACCATTTTTTTGTTTTTTTTTTTTGAATTTTTTGAAACGGGAAAAATGAACGGTACATTGAACTTTTTGTCATGAAAAGTAAAACTTTGAGAAATAAAAAATCATTGGAGAGGAAATTCAGTGTCGAGAAAATGGTACATGTGTGCATCATAGGGTGCATGTATTGATGGTTTGTGTATTTTTGATAATTTATTCAAATTAAAGTGATAGAGGAAAAGTGATAGGTCAATAGTCATAAAAGACAAAAGGAGTAAGAAAGAAAAAAAAAAGTAACATTAGATTTATTCCTATACGCTTTCAATAAGAGTTGCTTCTTGTGCCATATGTCAGCATGGGGGCTTAATAGGCAGACTTTGACTATAGTTTGAGTGTCCAATAGGAAACAATCTCAATTGAAGTGTCTAAATGACAAAACTGACAACTTTAAAGGGATGTATATGTATTTTGCCTATTGTAAACTTTTCATTACTCTTTATGAGATGGGTTTATGTCATGACCCTAAAGTTGAGATCATGATGACATCTATCTCAATCCGCCATTTGTAAGTAAGTCAAATCTCATAATTAAAGAAAGATCGATAATAAAAAAATAAATCCATAAATGTGAGACTTCTAGAACGAAGTCAAGTCATAACATGTCAATATCAAGAATTCGAATTAAATATATAAAATCTCCAAGATATAAGTGCTACAAGTGTAAAGAGTATCTAATACAACTCAGAAAAATTGAAAATGTATAAACCTGTCTCCAAAAGGTAATTAAAGACAACTAGGACAAGATAAGGTCTGAAATCTATTTCGAACTCTGAAGTTCACCAGTACCTCAAAATGTCCACACTGATAGCACGAACTTAGTTGACACAAGTCGTACTCAAACTAGGATCTATGCCAAAAGGGCAGATTAGAGGTGAGCACGGTCTACTCGTAATCAGTAAGTATCATAGGCCAACTGAGTAAAGTAGAAAACAGAAATAAATAAAAGATACTATAAGCACATAATCTGCGAACAGAAAAGTTCCTAAATAGTAGATCCCACTGTCTCCAATAATAGTTCTACATTATATAATAAGTAAAATGGGATAGCTAAACACACAATATATGTAAGGAAGCTAAGTACACAACAACAAATACATAAAGAAATACAAATAGTGTAATGCAATGAAATTACACAATGATGGTAGAACGTATACACCTTCCAAGCCTTAATGATTTAGGACAGGACCTATGGAAAATTTGCAATCCATATACTTTATCATAAGCTTAATATCATATCTTAATTGATCCTACCAGTACGTCCCTTGGTAGAGACATTTTTATAAAGTGTCTTATTTTCTATCCAAAAAATAGTATCACTAAATCAACCCGACCGGTACATCCCTTAGTACAAGCATTTTATAAAATGCTTGATTTTCTGCTTAAAATTAGTATTTTTCAATGACACCAATCACGTGAATATGTATAGATGAAATGAGGATACAATGTGCACATTCAATCAGTATGAAGATAATGATCAATTCAATACAGGCATAAATGAGCTCAAATTCAATCCAAGATGTCAATAATTCATGTTATCAACCCTCACTCGGCACCATTAGAATGATCAGTCATTTAAGACACTCATAAAAGCAATAAATGCTCATGTAAGGTCTATAATAACTAGTCAACCCCCCACTCTAGCAACACAATAATAAACAAGGCAAGTCAATACACAAATAAGACCTACAATATCATATAAAGCCCCCACGCGGATATCACAGCAATTATACTCTCCTAAGTCAACAACAATATACAAATAACCCCCGCAAGGGCACACAATAAAATAATAATGCCAAAATATGAATTCTCTGACTAAACTCCATAATCCATAGCATATTTTACATGTTCGTTAACTACCCAGCCTAGTCTGAAGGAAGTTAAGTTATAACCTACCTCAAAGTGCCAAAATCTAGGCCTAAAACCTTAAATACAAAGCATTTTCCTTTTTAAACCATATCGTCACGAGCTAAACCTATCAAAAACATCATCTACGCGTCAAAAGAAAGCTAATGATCTCATATTATGTATATTTGAATTAGGTCTAAAATTAGTTCATAAAACGAGTTCGAAGATTAAAAGGGTGAAAACATAATTTTATTTTAGAAGCCTGTTCCCAAGGTCAAAAGAAGTTTAGAGTTGAAAACCACACAAAAATAAGTTGAAATTGGTGTTCAAATTGAAGAAAAATATTTTAAAGCTCTACCAACAAAATCCCCCAAAATCTATTTTGAAATCGAGATAACAAGGTGTTTTTGAAGATATAATCACTAGAAAATAATCGTAAGATGAATCTAGATCTTATCCAAGCAAGAATGGTGGATAAACCCCTAGGAATCGCCTTTATCCAAAGCTTCAGGGTCCAAAATAGTAAAAAAAATCATGAAAATGGACTATTTATACTATTCTGTGAATAGTATCCCGCGAACGCGGTCAAATCTTTGCATTTGTGAGGGTTAACAAAGACCAGCAGACTAAATGCCTTTTGCGATCGCGATCACCTATGGCACATTCGTGATTTGACCCAACCCGAACCTTCACAAATGCGACCACCCACCACTGTTTGTTACGACTTAACTTCTAACACATTGGGTTCAAGTGCCCTTTATCATGGTCGCAAAGTCCAGTAAAATTCTTCTCTGTATTCACGCCCCTATGTTTACATTAGTAAAAAAGGGATTTCCCTGCACCAGATATCAACAGAAATGCTGATTTTTGCAAGTTTTCACATCGAAAATGGACTTTTCGATTTTTTTTTGGGACCCACAAAACTGAATCATATATGCTACTAGCCTACTTTCGATGTTCTGGACTCAACAACAATGTCAAATTTTTGAAAAGAGATCATTTACGAGAATTCATCCCTTGGAATCCTATTTCAGCTTCTTTTACTATTTTTCTTAACGGAGGGTCGAAATAAAAAATAAAAGTTTCGACCACAAACCAATCCCAATACTAACCCAAAATTAACATCTTGGATCTAATAAAATCGTCCAAATCACCTTCCAATGCTTGAAACATAAAATATTGATCAAAATTAAACTAATGACTTTTAAAGCCTCAAATGATCTCAAAATCTCCCAAATCACTCCTGAATGCATTGGAGACCATGCCAACCATCCCCACACCTCATAACCATTATGTAATAACTACGGGAAAGAGTAAAATAATCAAAATATATGAAAAAGAAAATCTTACATTTTAGGTTGTTACAGTTCAACTCCAAAAAGAATCTCTTAATCTACATGTCTAGTCTTATACCATTACATAAACGATACAAGCCAAATCAGTGTTAACCTTTCAAGGACTATAATTGAAGACCGATACAAAGAATAATAAAAAAACACTTGCATACTTGACTATAATTGAAGACCGACATAAAGAAGATCAAACCACAATCATTTTAAGGATGCAAGGATACGTTTGGAGGACCCTTTTCAAGCTCCCAAGATATGATGACCCAAACCAGGACCTGACTGTGACGGGTATCTCAAGTCCTACATGGATTGGAGATCACCCCTTGTACCTAACCAAACCAAACACACCACACCCCAAAGTAGGCTGAATTTCAAACATATAACAAGATAAAAAAATATTAATTCAAAGACATTAAAATAAGTCTATAACCAAAACAAACCGATACCAGTATCAATGGCAACATTAATACCAATACCAATATCGATACCGACACCACCCATCTCAATAATAGTTCAATAAAGCCTCTAATCAAAATAAAAAAATATCCAGTCGGGACATGCCTCCAACCATAGCCAAAAACCAAGTTCAAAGGAATAATCAAAATGTAAAGGAAATCATAATC
The DNA here is from genome assembly GCF_002878395.1 of Capsicum annuum. Taxonomy (NCBI): domain Eukaryota; kingdom Viridiplantae; phylum Streptophyta; class Magnoliopsida; order Solanales; family Solanaceae; genus Capsicum; species Capsicum annuum. The sequence goes on from NW_025820303.1 coordinate 2,469,575, forward strand.
ATGAAATGGGGTCTTCAGAAGTATGGAATCTCACCCCTTCAATCTGACTTGCTAGCTGATCTTAAATCCAAGTAACTGAGCAGGAGGAGTAGAAGTATGACCAGTTCCTGCATCGCATGGAGATACAACATCCGAAGACAGTTAGCAGCGTGAACGCTAGCATGTAACTCAGGGAATAAGGCTTAACATGCTTTTCAAAACTTTAGTCTAGATTGTATAGCTAAACTGTCATATAATAGTACCCACGGGCTATATGGTTCCCAGCTCTCACCCCTGGTCAGTCCCAGTGTGTGTAGCCGCACGAATCGAAGAATAATCTCATATATATGCATATGGCCATAGGGGTGGGCATTCGGTTTGTTCGAATTGATTGTTTAATATCGGTTCGGTTTTTCAATTTTCAGATTAACGAAAATGACAACCATAATCAAACCAAAATAAATTTGATTTGGTTTGGTTTTTACAAATTTTGTTCGGTTATTTCAATTTTTTATTTCGGTTTTGGAGATTAAAGTAATGAGCATATAAATTTGATGATTTTTCTAGAAAAATGATCTTTTTAAACATATTTTTCATCCCAAATATAATTAATTCAACACGCATGAAATAACCATAAGTTTAACATAATATATAAAAACATTATGCATAAGCTTGAATAAATAATCCACAAAATTGTTGAAATATCATAAAAATAATCCACATAGTGGTCATAGTCATAGACATTGGTGTGACGGCAGTGGTGGCGACTGCCGACGGTAGTGACGAATTGGCTATGAACAAAATTTCAAATGAACTGTGTACTGACGATGACGATGGTTGAGCTTGAGCACCGCTACAGCCTTCACTCTTCAGGTTAATGTTATGTTAGCATTAAAGTTACTAAATGATTATAATTTATATGTTTATTTGCTACATTATATCAGATTATATATATATATATATAATATAATATATTATTTATATAATTTTGGTTTTTCGATTTATCCATTTTTTTTTAAAATCCAAAAACCAGATCGTTTAACCGAATTTCTAAAATTTGAAACCAAAACCAATCCAAAAAACGAACTAAAATTAAATTTCGATTCAGTTTTTTAGTTTTTTTTCGATTTGAACTAAAATATGTCCAACCATACATATAGGGTACTCGAACCCTCCAACATATACCAAGGTGACTTAAGCACCCGATCATATAATGATTTACGGGGGAATCGAACCTCCCTAATCATAAAATAATAATAAGGGGGACTCGAACCTCCCTAGTCACTTTGACCCCTACATCGGCAAACACGGTTTTCAGTATCGGTCACTCGGACCTCCACTTTCACGATTTAGCTACACAACCCTTGTTAGAGCCCAATTAAAACCATTGTCATACATTCCTATTCAATGAACCACATTACACTTTTAGGCATACATTGTTGATATCATCAAACCAAATACACTTGCAAGGTAATACATCATGCCAAAATATTTTTCATTAACTTGGGGAGAACAACTCCCTTTGTTCATTAATACATGTTGGGAATACCGACTCACTTTGTTCATTAAATCATACCATTGTATTTCAAATACTTCTTTATATCATTCAATAGTTTAAAATTAGTTCAATTTTATAAATTCCCACAGTTCTTATAACTAAAACCAATTTCACATTATGAGGTTGGGGTTATAACCACTTCAGAGCCACAAGTTTGGGAAAATCATAATTCCCTAGTTCATTCACCATACCCATGCACCCATAAGTTTAAAACCATATTAAAAGAAGTTATAAGTCATGGGTTTCTATTTGGTTCAGAGGGGAAATGTCCAGAATGCCCTCAACTTAAAAACTGAAAAGTATCGCCTTTGCTTATGAGTCAACCCCTTGACTCGTAACTACACCATACGACTCATCACCACGAGTGGTAACCAAGGCAGCACCACCAAGGCACCCTAAATTGTTATCTTTACGACTCAATGGCACCAATCGTAATGGGAACCTATGACTCGTAGGGTCCAATTGGAGTCAACACAAAACATAAATTGGGACATATACTGAACCCTATGATTACACCTAATGAATCATAACATCTCATTACAGCTCTTAGTGAGCCACTCGTACTCAGAGAAGAATCAAGCCTCAAACTTATTGGTTTGGGTACGACTTACCCCAACGAGCCATTAAGACACCCTACGACTCTGGGGTCCAGTCCTAACCAAGGTAGTGAGCCCAAAGCTAAGAAGTTTTCAATCCGGGGTGTTTCACAAGAGTTCAATACCACGTGTGGGGGATTACGTGAAAGCAAGAGACAAAATCACCTCAAGAATTCTACTAGAGAGGAAACACGAGAACTACAAACACTTCAAGGATTATTGATGAATCTAGATGTGTTTCAAACTATCTTGATACCATTTAAGGAGTGTTGTGGTTTTCTCAATGCATACAAAAAGGATCGAGGGCCATTGGAGAGGTTGTTGGAGGGTCAAAAGGATCTTGAAGACAATATGAAGTGACCTGCAAAGTCACCTGCACCCACAAATGGAACCTGCGCCCTTCACCTATGCTAGCAGATGGCCATCTGCATGGGCATGCGGGCTAAAACGGTCAGTTTGCTTTATTTTATTAAATGGGGTCACTTTTGGGCCCATATATGTAATAAATAGCCCATGGCTATAAATAGTAGTTTCCGTTTTCATTTTTGCCTTAGTTAGATTTTAGATATTATTATGAATACACTTGTGAGTGTGAGATCTAGGATTAGCTTATGTGAATATTCATTTTGAAACATGGGTAACTTGGGAGTAGGGGCGGGGATTCGATTTGATTGTTTAATATTGGTTCAGTTTTTTGATTTTAGGATTGAAGAAAATGCCAACCGTAACCAAATCAAAATTATTTTAGTTTGGTTCGATTTTTACAAAATCGATTCGGTTATTTTGGATTTTTATTTCAATTTTAAAGATTAACATAGTGAGCCTTTTTTGTCATGACTGACATTAAAATTGGTGATTTTTTTCGAAAAATGATTTTTTCAAACCTATTTTTCATTCTCAAATATAAATAACTCAACATGCATGAAATGAAATAAAATAATCATAAGTTTAACATAATACATAACTGCATTATGCATAAGTTTGCATAAACAACCCACAAAACCAACACAAAAGTCATATAAATAGTCCATAAAACAATTACCATAAACTGTTTCTACATAAACAGTCCATAAAATATCCAAAGTTAGTAAGACAATCCATAAAACATATCAGCCATTATGCTTCCTTTTCTGACTAACTAAGAACACCAAAACTCCATGGACGGTATTTTCCCAATATTCAGAGTAGAGTCTATTGAAATCTATCCAATTACATAAGCCTCCAAATACATTTACAAGCAAAATAAGAAAATCTAACTAAACATTTCTAGAACTAAAATCACACAAAATAATAAACAAGTAACTATCACAATAAACAATGGAGTGCAATCAAATTTACAAGAACGTATCAATCATAAAAAAAAAGTAACACAAACAAGATTTGTCAACTTTCAATGATAGTAACGACATTAGATTAGTTGTTTGATCAGATTATTTCGAGTAAGTAACACAAACACATGGAAATGCTCTCTATTTTCTTGTCAACCTTTTATCTACTTTAGTTTTTGATACCAAGCACTAAGAAAAGAACGATTGAGACAATGATACCTTAATATAATCAAATCATTCTTTATTGATAATTGGAGACCACAGAAGTTGCAAAAGAAATATTTATAACTTACTCTTGTTGGTTTATCCAATTGTTGAACCAATACTCTTTAGGCAGGATACTGATTTTTTCATATTCTTGTCCTTTTGTTAAGATATTTGGTACTATATCTATTTATTTCCTTTTTGTACAAAAGATCGGAACTTAACCTTAAGAAAAAAAGTGGATCTCAAGCATTGAGTAGAAATACCTCACTAATTTCAGCAAATGTAAGTATATAAACTGTATGCACATATACCATCATGGAATGTCATACTACTAGCCTTCATCTCAGTTTCTACACTATGTTCCGACAAGTTTAATACATTATTTGCATTAATATGCAATTCCAAACCAATCATATTCTGAGGAAAAGAAAATGACATGAATAACATAATCACTATCTCACCAATTTCAAATCTAGAAAATAGTAAAAATAGAAGTAGTAGAAAAAGAAGAATGACACGACTCGAGCCAAGGCCTAGTTGAAATGGGCATCCCAAGCCCAACCAGGACTGGGGACCGCCCCCGTTACCCAACCCAACACCCTCGCACATCCTTTGATGGGATAAACTCTGAGCATATAACAAGATAGCATAAATGTTTTCATGCAAACTCTGGGATATAGTCACCATCGTGACTGACCCAACCGAGTCCAACCGTACTATACCAATCGCCATCCATACCAACCGACACCAAAGGCCATAAACCAGGCCATACCCAAATAAGCTCCAAAACATTTAATGATAATCAATCCCAAAATATAATATGATAGAACAATGAGAAATCATGTGATGAGGCATCATCCTACCAGCCTATTCTAATGCCAAGGTCGACACCAATACTGATCCCGCCCACACCAACCTTCAGAAGTACCATAAAGTCTCTAATCAAAAGAGTAAAAATATCTGGTTGGGATATGCCCCCAACCATGGCCAAAACTAATATCCAAAACATAACTAAAGTGTCTGGAAATACCCATAACATGAAATGGAGCCTTTCGAATGGATAGAAGCTCACTACTTTAGTATATGTACTTATACCGAAATCTGAATACTAGATAAGAGGAGTAGAACAGTCGGTTCCTACATAGTGTGTGTATATAGTCGCCAGTAGATGGGCTAGCGAGAACTCAAGATAAGGATAAAATAATGCCAGCTATAAAAACTATGTAAAACCATCCATAATGCATACAACCAGAAATACATATATAAGTGTCAGGGAAAGGGAACCTGGTCTAGTATGTATTAAAACCTTTACCTGGGCAGTGTAGCTTTGCCGTCCTAAACCATTCACAGGCAATATGGGTTCAGCTCCCCCAATTAAAAGGGCCCCGGTGCGTGTAGCCGCACGACCAGGGAATATCACCCTGGGATGACTAGTACATCCCCCAATATAAGGTGTGACATCATGCACACAGTCACCAAGAACAACCTCATATCGACAAATATAAGTTTCTAGTTTTGGTCCCCCAGGACCTCTACCTTCTACGGCTTAGCTACATCTCCTCTTTTAATGTCCAATTAAAACTATTACCAAGCAATCCATTAACCACTTATTAACCAAGGCCATTTAGCGGTGGTATTATTATACCGACCATACTTACAAGTATTATCCATAGCCAACCATTTATAGATTAAGGGACTTTTAAATGCCCTTTCATTTACCATATTAAACCACTTGGGAATCACCATGTCTCCATCAAGCATAACCATTTAGCCATTTACCTTTTCAAAGCATTTAAAACATGTATAATTCCTTTTCCAAGTTTAAAACAAGCAAGAGTTCCATTTAAAAGAAGTCAATGGATTGAACATATCTTTATAAGTCTTATGTCATACACATTGGGCGCATACTTTAACCAAAATTAATTCCAATTACCAATAGCCATTCCCTGCAATCCAATTATCCAAAACCCCCATTAATGCATATAGAAGCATAATTAAAATCATAACCAAGTATTTATAAACAAAACCCCTAAATCATATTTGAAAACCCAAATCATACAATAATGAAATCATGAAAACCAATAATGAAAGCCATGCCTTTAGTTGGAACTAACAATGAAGGAAGGAGTACGTGCCTTATATCGAAGAATTGATGGAAAGAAATTGCCAAAGCAAGTCCCAAATTAGTCCTTAAGATTAAACCCTAGCTTTCTTGCCGCAAAGCTCTTGAGAGAATAATGAAGTGTTTAGGAATAGTTTTTAAGTGTTAATGAAAGGAATAATAGGGTAAATACTCTTCTAAGTAAGTTAGAAGTCGTGGGGTCCTATTAGGTTAAGTAGAAAAATGTCTAGAATACCCTCACTTAAGTTGTACAAAATCCTGTCACAGGGATACGACCGACCCTAGGAGTCATACCCTTCGATACGAGTGGTACCTACCGCTTGTATCCTAGCCTCAACCCTTGGACTTAATACTATCTAGTATACGACTCATCCTATCAAGTCATATCCACAATATACTATCCGTACCACCCATTCGTATCCCTAGCAAAATGGAATGCCAAGAGGACTGAACACTATCCCCTATACGAGTCCAAGATACGACTCGTATCCAGCCATACGACTGATAGCCCCTAAGTCGTATCCATTCCAGTAACCCATCCAATCCCCATCGACTAACATTGGTTATTATACGATAGGACCATACTACTCGTACACCAACATACGGCTCGTACCCATGAGTCGTATTGGGTCCGGAAAATGAAATTTCTAGAAAAATTTTAAGGGCCAAAACCCAGGATGTTTTAGTATCCCCCACTAGGAACATTCATCCCCGAATGATAGACAAGGCAGGGGTAACTACACACAGAGTTATTTGCATTATCATATATATTCCCAATCTTTATCAAAGTTAAAAAACAAAGAGGTAAGGATATTAATCTTTCCTTTAACAAACTCAGAAAATAAAAATGTGTTCAAGGATACATACCTTCCGCACGAATCCCAGGAGCAGAAAACAAGAGTGGATATTTGGACTTTATGTCATCCCCCGCTTCCCATGCAACCTCTTTCATCTTGTGGTTCTGCCATAGAACCTTAATTGAGGCCACATCTTTGGTCCACAACAGAAGAACCTGCCTATCGAATATTTCAATTAGGACCTCTTCATATGTCAGAGAATCCGAGATAGCCAACCCCTCTAAGGGAACAATAAAAAAAGGATCACTAATGCATTTCCTCAACATGGAAACATAAAATACCGGATGAATCCAGCCTTAACTAGTAGGCAACTCCAATTCATAAGCAACGTTGCCAGCCCTCTAAAGAATCATATAATGACGAATATACCGGGGACTAAGCTTCTTCTTCTTGCCAAACCACACTACTCCCTTTATAGAAGACACCTTTAGAAAGAACTTATCCCCAACCTTGAACTCCAAGTCTTTACGCCTAACATCAGCATAGGACTTAGGCGACTTTGGACAGCCTTAAGCCTATCCCAAATCACTTTGACCTTCTCCATAGCTTGATAAACCAGATTCGGGCCAAGCATATTTGTCTCACTAGGATCAAACCAACCAAGAAGGGATCTACACCTCCTACCATACAACGCCTTAAAAGGGGCCATACCAATACTAAAATGATAGCTATTGTTGTAAGAAAACTCTACCAAAGGTAGATGCTCAACCCAATTACCACCATCACGTACGACCGAAGCATATCATCCAATGTCTGAATAGTTCTCCCCGCTTGCCAGTTTAACTATGAATGAAAAGTAGTACTCAGACTAACCATAGTCCCCAACCCTCTCTGGAAAGATCGCCAAAAGTGAGATGTAAACTGTATACCACAATCATAAATAATCGAAACAAGCACCCCATACAACTTCACAATTTCCTGAAGATATAGCTTCGCATAATCCTCCGTCGAAAAGGTAGTCCTCACTGGCAAAAAGTGAGCAGACTTTGTCATCCTATCCATGATGACCTAGATCGAATCCAATTGTTTTTGAGACCGAGAAAGGACGGTATTAAAATCCATATTGATCATCTCCCACTTCCATTCAGGTAATTTAATTTCTTAATACAACCCACCAGGACTCATGTGCTCAACCTTAACTAGATGACACACCATGCATTTGGCCATAAAATTAGTCATATTCATCTACATGCCATTCCACCAATAGATCTCTTTGAGATCATGATACATCTTAGTCGAGTTGGGATTTACCACATAGTGCAACTCATGTGCCTCAGCCAAAATCAATTGTCACAAATCGTCGACATCAGGAACACACAACCTCCCTTGGTACCATAAAGTACCATCACCACTAATCTTAAACACCACCACCTTTTGTCCACCAACATCCCTCTTGATTTTTATGATGACAGGATTCAACACTTGTTTCTCCTTAATCTCCGCACCAAGAGATGATTGAACCACTTCTTGCACCATAACACTACTATCCTTGGAGTTCAAGAGGCAAACTTCAAGATTAGTTACGTGGTGAATATCCTTCACCAATTCTCAGTTTCCTTTTTCTACATGAGCCAAACTTCCCATGGACAACCTGCTAAGAGCATTAAGAGCCATGTTAGCCTTACCTGGATGGTAGTGAAGACTCATATTATAGTGCTTAAAAAGCTCAAGCCATCTCCTTTGCCTGAGATTAAGCTCTTTCTATGTGAACACGTATTGTAGACTCTTATGATCAGAAAAGATATTCATGTGAACACCATACAAGTAATGCCGCCAGATTTTCAAAGAAAACACAACCACCAACAACTCTAAATTATGAGTAGGATAGTTCTTCTCATGCACCTTTAACTGCCTAAAAGCATAGGCAATCATCTCCCCATGCTACATTAAAACATATCCAATCCCCACCTAAGATGCATCACAATAAACCATAGACCCATTACTGCCTTCCAGCAAAGTCAGAATTGGAGCCAAAGTTAGCCTTCAACTTCTCAAAACTCCCCTTACAAGCATCCGACCAAGAAAACTTGACCTTCTTCTGAGTTAACTTAGTCAAAGGAGCAGCTATCTACGAGAAGCTCTCTACAAACCACCTATAATACCCGACTAAACCCAAGAAGCTTCGAATGTAGAATAGAGTCATGGGTCTAGGCCATCTTTTCACCATGACAACCTTTTGTGGATCTACTATAATCCCCTCGCTAGAAATAATATGACCTAAAAAAGTCACAACGTTCAACCAAAACTCACACTTAGAGAACTTGACATACAACTACTGTTTCTTTAAGGTATGCAACACCACACAAAGGTGATTAGCATGATCCATCTCACTCTTTGAATAAACCAAAATATCATCAAGAAACACAATGACGAAGAGATCCACATACTGTTTAAAGACCCTATTCATCAGATCCATGAACGCCGCCGGGGCATTAGTCAATCCAAATAATATCCCCAATAACTCAAAATGCCCATACCGAGTACTAAAAGTTATCTTAGGAATATACACCTCCCTAATCTTAAGCTGATAATACCCCAACCAAAGATCTATCTTAGAAAAGAACTTGACACCTTACAACTGATCAAACAGATCATTTATCCTCGAGAGAGGATATTTGTTCTTGACTGTTACCTTATTCGACTGCTTGTAGTCAATGCACATCCAAAGGAACCATCCTTCTTACGCATGAACAACACCGGTGTACCCTACGGAGACACGCTAGGATGAACAAACCCCTTATCCAGAAGATTCTTAAGTTGCTCCTTGAGTTCCCTCAACTCAGCTGGAGTCATTCTATAAGGAGGAATAGATATTGGGCGAGTGTTCGAAAGCAGATTAATACCAAACTCTATTTCCCTATCCGGAGGAACTCCAGGAAGATCATCCTGAAAGACCTCTGGAAACTCATTAACCACTGAAACTAACTGTAAAGAAGGACCTTCCAAGTTAGAATCTTTAACTCAAACCAAGTGATAAAGACAACCTTTAGAGATTAACCTCCAAGCTCTAAGATAAGAAATAAATCTCCGCTTAGGAGCTAGAGAACCGCCCTCCTATTCTATAATCGGTTCACAAGAAAACTTAAAGATGACCTTTCAGGTTCGACAATATAAGGATGCGTATCAAGAGTAACCATTGCATACCCAAGATAACATTAAAATCTACCATCCTTAATTTAAACAGATCTACTAGGGTTTGCTTGTCACCAACAGATACCATACATACCCTATAGATTCTTCTAGCAATAACCGAGTCCCCTAAAGAGGTAGAAACAAAAAAAGGTTCTGAAATCACTTCAGGATCAAAACCAAAAGATACAGCCACATAAAGAGTCACATAAGAAAGAGTGGACCCCAAATCAAGTAAACAACATACGTCACGAGAAAAGATCTATAATGTACCAGTGACAACATCAGATGATGCCTCGGATTTCTGTTAAGATGCTAAAGTATACAACCTATTTTGAATAATACTAGAATGAGGAGCAGTAACAGAAGCAGATGCAACACCACCAGGTGTAGAGAAGAAGATGACACCACAAGAACCTTATTTGCCCCCATAGCAACCTTATTAATCGGACAATTCCTGAGTCAATGGCCTTGTTGTCCATATTTAAAACACGTGTCCCTCTCTTCATCACAAAAACCTCAATGAAGATGACCATAGAATCGATAAGGAGGACACGAGAAAGCCGACTATGCCCCACTTGCCTGAGATTGGGCACCTTGTGCCCGAAAATTATCACTACTTTGTTTACACCTGTCACCCGACTGCTTTGGGTAAGGAATGCTAGTAGTAGAGAAGGAGCCCAAACTCTCCCACTTATTTTTTTACCACATGTCGCCATCTCGACTATCGTGGGACTCCGCACCTTCCTAATCATAAAACTTGCTTTTTTTCCCCTGCCTATCCTTAAACTCCGCCTGCGTCCTCTTCTCATCCTCCACTTCTGCATATGGACAGTTAGCCGAGAAATGTCCATATCTTTAATGAGAAAAGCAGTCTTGATCTACAAGATTAAATCTCTATTTAGCCCAGAAGAAAACTTCCTCATTCTCGTCTGCATGTCAGCCACCAAATCAGGATCATACTTTGATAGTTAATGGAACTTAAAGGCATATTACTTGACAATCATTCTCCATTGCTTGAGATTCACAAGCTCCTCCATCTTAGTTTCCCTCAATTTTTGAGGAAAGAAACGATCTAAAAAGGCATTAGAAAAGGGCTTCCATAAATCTAATTCTTCCATATCACCCCTGTCCCTCTCCGACTCCTCATACCACTAATAAGCAACATCTTTAAGCTATAAGCTATAAAGTTTACCCCCTCTACATTGGTAGCCTGCATTACCTGAAATATCTTCTGGATTTCATCTAAGAAGCCCTATGGATCCTCCTCCACCTTAACTCCAGTAAAGTAGGAGAACCCATCTTCATAAATTGGCCAACCCTTGTTGTCTCAGTAGACAACCCTCCAAATATATCTCGCTCAGCCTGAGCAGCAACTAACTGAGCAATAACATGAATAGATTGACAAAATTTCGTATTCGTCACATTGCCTTGAGGGACCTGAGAAGAACTAGTAGGATTAGGAGGAGCTTCGTACTATCTGAAATAGGATCCTGAGATCGAAGATATACCCCTATCGTAGGACGAACCCCTTCTTCATTATCCCCAGATGGGACAAAAGAATTTTATTGTGTTCCAGATCTACAAGGCATGATCTGAAAGATGAACAAACAAGGATTAGAGAAGATTCCAGGACTCAGACTCCAAGCTTAAAAATAAAATAATAAGAAAGTGAAACATTCCTAAATATCTTGCAGCCTCTCCCTTATAAGTGTGGTGCGTTACACATCTTTAAAAGAGACTCTACTCGACATGGATTTATGGACTCCCAGTTGACCATTAACCAAGCTCTGATACCAACTTGATGTGACCCAAACCAGTGCCTAGTCATAATGGGCATCCCAAGTCCAACCAGGACCGAGGAACGCTCCCTGTTACCTAACCCAACACCCTTACACAACCTTTGATGGGTTGAACTCTGAGCATATAACTAGATAGTATAAATTATCTGATGCAAACTCTAGGATATTGTCACCATCATGACCTATCCAACTGAGTCCAACCACACCATACCAATCGACCATCCGTACCAAGCAAAACCAAAGGCCATAAATAAGGCCATAACCAAATAAGTTTCAAAACATTTAATGATAATCAATCCTAATATATAATATGATAGATCAGTGAGAAATCGAGTGATGAAGCATCAGTCCACCAACCTATTCTAATGCCAATGCTGACACCAATATCGGTCCCGTCCATACCAACCCTCAGAAGTACCACAAAGCCTCTAACCAAAAGAGTAAAAATATTAGATTGGGACATTCCCCCAACCATGGCCAAAACCAATATCCAAAACATAACCAAAGTGTATGAAAATATCTATAATATAAAATAGAGCCTTCCGAAAGGATGAAAGCTGACCACTTCAGTCAAAGTGCTGATACCAAAATTTGAATGCTAGACAAAAGGAGTAAAATGGCCGATTCCTGCATAGCATGGGTATACAACCGTGGTAGACGGGTTAGCGAGCGATCGCTAACATCAAGATAAGGATAAAATAATGCCAGTTATAAAAACCAAGTAAAACCATCCATAATGGATACAACCATCCATACATATATAAGTGCTAGGGAAAGGGAACCTGGTTTAGCATGCATTAAAACCTTCACCTGGGCTGTGTAGCTTTGCCATCCTAAACCATCCACGGGCAATGTGGGTTCAGTTTCCCTTGTTAAAAGGGCCCCGGTACGTATAGCCGTACGACTAAGGAAAATAACCCTGGGATAACTAATACATCCTCCAATATAAGGTGTGACATCATGCACACAACCACCAAGACTAATCTTATATCGGCAACTATGAGTTTTTGATTTTGGTCCCCTCGGGACCTCCACCTTCCACGGCTTACTACACCTCCCACTTTAGTGCCTAATTAAAACCATTACTAAGCAATCCATTAACCATTTATTAACCAAGGCTATTTAGTGGTGGTATCGTCATACCGACCATACTTGCAAGCATTATTCATAGCCAACTATTTATAGATTAAGGGACTTTCAAGTGCCCTTCCATTTACCATATTAAACCACTTGGGGATCACCATGTCTCCCACAAGCATAATCATTTAGCCATTTACTTTTCCAAAGAATTTGAACCATGCATAATTCCTTTTCCAAGTTTTAAACAAACAAGAATTCCATTTAAAAGAAGTCAATACAATGAATATCTTTATTAGCATTTTTGTCAAACACATTGGGGGCATACTTTAACCAAAACCAATTTCAATTACCAATAGCTATTCCCATGCAATCCAATTATCCAAAACCATCATTAATGCATATAGAAGCATAATTAAAACCATGGGAAACCATAACAAAGTATTTATAAACAAAACCCCCAAATTATATTTGAAAACCCAAAGCATACAATAATCAAATCATGAAAACCATGCCTTTAGTTGGAACTTACAATACGGGAAGGAGTACATGCCTTATACCAAGGAATTGATGGAAACAAATCACCAAAGCAAGCCCCAAATTAGTCCTCAAAATGGAACCCTAGCTTTCTTGTCGCAAAAGCTTTTGAGAGAATTATGAAGTGTTTAGGAATAGTTTCTAAGTGTTAATGAATAGAATAATAGGGTAAATTCTCTTCCAAGTGAGTTAGAAGTCACGGGGTCCTATTAGGTTAAGTAGGGAAATATCTAGAATACCCCACTTAAGTTGCACAAAATCCCATCACAGGGATACGACTGACCCCCATGAGTCGTACCCTTCGATACGAGTGGTACGCACCACTCGCATCCTAGCCTCAACCCTTGGACTCAACACTTTCTAGTATACGACTCATCCTGCCAAGTCGTATCCATAACTTACAATTCGTAGCCCTGGCAGAATGGAATGGCAAGAGGACTGAACACTGTCCCCTATACGAGTCCAAGATACAACTCGTATCCAATCATACGACTCATAGCCCCTAAGTCATATCCATTCCAGTAACTCATCTAATCCTATTGACCAACATTGGTCAATATATGATAGGACTGTACTACTCGTACCCCAATATACAGCTCATACCCATGAGTCGATTGGGTCCGGAGAATGAAATTCTAGGAAAAATTCTAAGGTCCAAAACCCAGGATGTTTCAAAGAAGAATCCAAAAACACACTTATCTACAATCAACCACAATCCAAATTTATTGACAACTACACATCAACAATGCGAGACTCAGTTCTGAAAACTATAAGATACTTGTTAGTTGTTAGTTGATATGTAATATAAATAAGAAATTATTTTCAATATAATGAATACAAAATCATAAAATTCTTACAAAGTTCAAGTTGCTCAAGATACTCTAAATCTTCCTCGATATTAATTGAATTAGGCTCACGTCTAAGCCAATCTTGAAGACATACAAGAGATTGCCCTAGTTTAGGAGTCAATGAACTCCTAAAGAGATCAATAACACTGGAGATAAGAATGGCTAGCACATCACGAGTCATCTCTGCGAGAATGAAAAATCTCGACTCATTAACTTTTCATCATCCTAATATATGAAAATTTTTAGAATCTAGCTCAATTCCTCCGCAAGATATTTTTCCAACTCAAATTTACTGCTTGAACCTCCACTAATTTCTTTATGCTTGTCAAATTGTTGTTTTATTTTCATTGTTTCTTTTCTTTGAAAGTTTTTATAATCACTCACAAATAAAGAATTTCTATAATAAGAAGAAGTAGATGAAGAGTTTTTTTATTTTTTAACATAATGCTCAAACAAGGCTTTCATATATGTCTCCACTGAATCAGACAACTTGTCCTTAATTTCTTTTCCAAACATGTCCACAATTGTAAAAGGGACATATTCTAGTTTGTTGTAAGGATCCAAAACAGATGAAATAAAGATCATTTTATTCATTTTTCTCTAGATCACCCCAATATTTTCCCTTATATTTGTTGTCATTTTTTTCAAATTAGAATCTTTATTTTCGATCATCTCTTTCAAAATCAAATCAAGCTCAGCAATTTCCATAAAGTGCACACTATTAGTAACATATTCTGAACCAGAAACTTTCAAAGTAAGATCATAAAAAGTTTCAAAAATTTTGCCATTGTCCACACATTTTCCAGTCCTCATTTGTAAAGGAACCTACATTAGTTCCATATTTACAAGGATAGGTACAAAGATAATCCAAAAGACTGTTATCATAAGATCTATATCTTTCAAATGCATGCTCAAAATGTTGTGTTGTTTCAAGAATCAAGTATGTAGAGTTCCATCAAGTAGGAACATCTAAACATAAAGATTTCTTATAAGTTATCAATTAAGATTCACAACATTCTTTGAACTTTTTAACTCTCGCGACAAATTATTTAACATACTTCACAGTTTTTCTCACTCGCTTGACAGACTTATCAATTTTCTTCAGCCAATCTTGCATAATAAGATTAAGAATATGTGTCATACACCTCGCATGAAGATGTTGACCCTCTATTATGTTAGCTCCCTAATTACTTAATTGTTTAAATATTTCTGTCACTATAACATCATTAGACCTAACATTATCAACTGTAATACTAAAAACAGTATCCAAACCCCATTCAAGCAAACAGTTAGTAATGAAAGCAGCCATATCAATACCTTTATGACTAGAAGTTGGATAAAAATTTATCACTCTTTTATGCATTTTCAATTTGTATCTATAAAGTAAACTATTAGACACATGTAGTTGATCTTTTGTATAGACGTCCAAGTATTTATTATAAGAGAAACTTTTGGTCGTACTTCCTTGAAAACCTTTTTCAAAACTTGTTTCTCTTTATTATAGAACTGATAACAATCTTTTGTCAAGGTTCTACGAGAAGGAATGTGAAAGTGTGGGGCTGTGACTCTTATGAAACTTTTAAAACCTTATTTTTCAACAAAACTAACTGACAACTCATCAACAACTATCATTTGGGCTAAAGCTTTCCTACTTCATCCTTGATTAAATATCCTAGTACTCAACAATCCTTCCTTTTCACACGCAGAAGATAGTAGAAAAGCTAATTTTGTTTGACTATCTTTAACACCAACATTAGGGCGGTAAGGAAATAACCTTAGCATATGATTATTCATCGATAAAGTACCACTAGAACTTAAAGTATAAGCATAAGTTTTCCACAATACTTATATTTTGCTTTATTAGTTCCAGTTTTTTCATCAACGATCTTGTCAAACCATTGCCAATATTTTGCCCTAGGTTCCATGACCTTTCTTTTCTTTGAAGGTTCAGCTTCAACGATAGTTTCAACTTTATTTGGAGATAAAATTAAAATATTTTCATTTGATGCTCCACCTTCACTTACCCTATTTCCAATCTGTGAAAATAAAATAATTTATTTATTAATTCTCAGCATTTAGCCTTGAACTATCAATTTCAATGAAAAATAAAAAAATACTTGATCAGACATATTTTGAAGCTGACTGGTTGCCGGGAATAACTGGTTGCCGAAAACAACAAACTTACACTCACAGTGGTTGCCGGAAATAACAAACTCACACTCACTGTGGTCACTGGAAACAACAAACTCACACTCACAGTGGTCGCTGGAAACAACAAACACACTCACAGTGGTCGTCGAAAACAAAAAACTTACATTCACAGTGGTAACTGAAAACAACAAACTCACACTCACAATGGTCGCCGAAAACAACAAACTCATAGTGAGCCGATGTTCTCGACCTTGAGGCACCACTAAAACAAATCATGACCTCACTGAGCAATAACCGTTAACGTGACGACAGTGACGATGTTCAAATTTCAACCGTATGTGAGGGCTGAGGCACCATTGTAGGTTAATGTTAGGGTCTTAGGAATGTAAAAGCTAAAGCAATATCTTAGGGTTACTAACTTATTATAATTTATATATTTATACCTGGTTGTATTATATTATATTATATATATATATATATAAATTATAATATATTATTTATATAATTTTGATTTTTCAGTTTAACTGATATTTTTGAAAAACCAAAAGTAGAACTGTTTAATCGAATTTCTAAAATCGAAACCAATCGAAAAAGTTGAAAAACCTAAACCAAAATTAAATTTTGATTTGTTTTTTTGATTTTTTTGGTTTGAACCAAAATATGTCCAGCCCTACTTGAGAGTTCAATTCCTTTGTAGTTTACGTAAGAGGTAGGTGTTTGAATGTATTAGAAAGGGAGCTTCTATAATTTTATACATTCTTCGATTATCCTTTTCTGTATTTTCTTGTTTCTATCTATCCATATTTTTTATTCTTTACATTCCTCAATTTTGATTCTATTGTATCCTTTATTTTCGTACTTTATTTTTCTTTTCATAATTTGGGGGTTATCATCACTAGTGGATCTACATGGATTTTAAGGGGTTTATTCGAATCTTCTTCATTGGAAAATTATACTATTTATATATGATCAAAATTTTGATTTATCGTATATATGTTAAGTACTGAACCCCCTGGACATAAGGCTAAAGCTTGGTTCAGTGAAGGGGTGCAGAATTTCTCATTCAGCGTGCGTTCGAGTCTGACTAACATCATTTTTTTTTTTCAATCTCTTATATTAGCTTTTGAATTAAATCCCTAGTTACTTACTTTCTTGCTCTCTTACATTTTGTCTCCCTTTTGGTTTCTCTTCACTCTCACTTTCATGGTTACTAATTTGACGGTTGACTTGTTTTTCTATTTATTCACAAAATTGTAGTATATACTTTTGTTTTTTGTTTATCTATTTTGATTGATTTAAAATATTTTACATCTTCTCTCCTTAAAATTAAGAAAAAAATAATGTTAGTTTTATCATGTTAATGTATAAACAACTTAAATGTAAAGTACAATTTTAGTAAGCTATTGTAATTTTTTTTGTAGTTTCTAAATATGTAAATTATTTTTAAAAATATTTAAAGATTGTACGTTTGAACGCACCGATCAAAATAAAGAAGTTTAACTTCCTCCGTTTTGTTGTTCATGTTCAGGTAGAGTTGAACTTTGTCTAACTCACTCAAATCAAATTTGACCCACTTATTTTTGAGGTTCTGTTAACGTGCTTAGTTATTTTTTAAACTCCCTTAATAGAAATTCTGGCTCCTCCACTGGTTATCATTTGGTATCAAAACAAGGCTTAAATTCGTTCTTACGATTCTAGTCTTGGGGTTGTTATATTAGAAAATCAAAAAAAGAGGAAAAACATTTATTGCTAAAACTGCAAAAATATTTTAGTATTTTGAGTCAATTTTGTACATACTAGATTTGTTCATCTAGTATTATTTGAGTCGATATCTAAAAATTTGTGTTGAATTTGAGTAAGCTTGAAGAGAAAACCCCATTGTTGAGCTTGAGTTGGAGGAAATTTGAAAGAGGGTTCTTAGACCTATTCATTTTGGGTTGGAATTAAAAGATAAAAATTATTGGGAAGTGTTTCCCATATCAAAAGGATCTTAGATCTAAGATTTGGAGTAGATTGGAGAGATCGTGGAGAATCCACCACTTTTGGGTTTGAAGCTTGAAGAAATGTGCAAATGTGTTTAAAAATCTGAAAATTGGTATGAATTTGACTATTAAGAGTTTTTGGAAAGTGTTCCCCATGATGAAGAAAGCGTAGATCTCAAATTTTATTAAATTCAAAGCAAAAATGAAGAAGAACTGATTTTGTACCTTCATATTTTTTCTAAGTGTTCTTAAGGATATTCAAATCTTCACGAAGAAGAATCTTTGAAAAGGTATGTTAGATCCAAAAAGGAAAGTGTTTGGTATAGGTACAAAGGAATACCCAAAAAGAAAAAGAAATATTCTAGTAAAGAGAACCCACAAAATAACAATTTTAAGTTTCCAGCTAAGCTGTTTGGAGCATCTGTGTTTGCGCAGGCAAGTGCCATATGCGGCTGCATGCGGCCAGCGTAGGTCACTCCAACAACTTTTTATTTTGACATGCGATTTTCACGTCATGACATGCGTCTGTATATCTTTAAAACGTATTTTAACTATCTCAAATTTCATTTTGTTCAAGTTCCAACATCTTAGTTTCATTTATTGATTTCTTATTTCATTTTTTTGATTCCTAAGCTAATTAACAACTAGTAATTCATCTACGTAGCTAGTTGATTAGTTCTTGAGTTCGTTTTATTTCTTTGTCCTATTTCTTTTGTGCTTTTCTTATTTTTGTTTTGTTGTTATTTCTTTGTTTAAGTCCGTGGTTGTTTGTTTGAGTTGTTTATTCTTCTTCACAACAATAATCCTTTTTCACCACGAGTAGCAATTGACACCACGTCTTCCATTGAAATAGAAATGATCTTTCAGTGCTAGTGATCCTATTGTAAGGAATACAAAGGTAAGAATTTTACGAGTGTAGTAAGGAGTTTTTACTATTAACCCTGTTTGTTCATTTGAAAGTACAAAGAAGTTATAAGGAAGTATGTCTTTGGTAGCCTAAGATACTTGTGACTACGATATAAGAGACTATGATTATGGTGAAGAAGGCTATGGCTATGACAAATTTGGATATTATGGAGGCTATAAATATCCATTATCAAGAGTCGTGTGGTAATAAGACCTACTATCCTGAAAAAGAATATGGGGAAAATATCCATTATCAAGAGTCGTGTGGTAATAGAAGTATAGAGAGAATGAAGAGTCTTGTGATGGTTCTTACTATGATGATGGAGCATGTGAGGAGTCTTCCATATCCCACTCCGAGCATAAAGAAGATGTTAGTTATAATCCTTTCTCCTCTGCACTTTATAAGAGTCATGGTGTGAATGTACATGAGGATTGTGAAGATTCGCATTCCTCATCTTGTAGTACTTCTTATCATAGTCAAATCGGTGTGAATGATTATACTACTTATAGTAAAGGTCACCCCATGAAAAAAAAGAGTGTGCAACTCCAATGTCTAGAGATATTACATCTTATCCTTTTTATTTTAGTGCTTAAATATTGGGAAGTAGGAACCAAGGTGGATATGATGGGTATAGTAGGAATCATAATCTCCCTAGAGCACATCTTCCCATTTTTTAAGGAGAACATGATCCCGAGGTTCATCTTGATTGGGAATGGTAGTATAAAAGTTTTTCTAAGGACTATGATATGAGAAAACGTGAACAAGCCATAAATACCATTAAGCACATTCAAGGTCAAGCCTTAAGATGGTGGGAACTTCCAAAGGGTTAGCTCAAACATGGAGTGTATTGATGGGGTTTATGAAGTCCATCTATGTGTAAAAAAGATACATAGAGTTTTACAATGTGGATCCAAGAAAACAAGTTGACCTTAAGAAGGTAAAGATTTGTGGGGGTCCGGGATGCATTCTTGTTCTTTATGATTGGTGCTATGTAAACTACATCACTCCCTCTATGGTCAAATATTTAGGGACACTTTGAATGTCCAAACATTATCCATATTTCTTAAAAGGCTCTAGAGTTACTGAGAATGTGAAGATTTTTCTTGGATTTTGGACATTTATATTTGGATGCCAATTGGTTTGAAAGGCATAGAGTTTTAAATAAGGAAAACTGGCTTAAGATCATTGTGGACCATTGGTAAAATCATCTTTATCCACCTACCCATTCCAATCATCAAGGAAATGACACTTACTCTATACCTTACCAAATTGAGAGATAAAATATTGATAAGAGTAAGAGAGTGCAAAGTGGTAACCCACGAGTGGAAAAATGATAGATTGTGAGAGTGGAGTAAGGGAGTTACCATAAACCCAAACTAACTTTATTTGTCCTTCTCTTAGTAAGGACAATTGTGCAGATACTAATATCACAAATTGAGGAGGAATACATGCTTCAAACATAGGATCTAATAAAAAAGATCGGGAGATTAAGATAGACCTATGCATCAAATAATACGAAGAGTATTCCAACATTTTGAAAGAAATCTTGCACCAAGTTAAAAAAGAGTCTTCTTAAGAACTTCAAGGTAACAAAGGTAACTCTTGTACTTTAGTAAATGTGAAAGATCATTGTGTGGCTAGTAGCCAAATGAATGTGAGTGATAACTTGTCCACATACAAGTTTAACAGTTCTTTACCTCGTAATGATAATGTATATATTTAGAGTATGGATACACTAGTTTATCCTATTGATGACCAAATTGACTCTTCTTGTAAGATTAATTTGAGTACACCTAATGTTGAAGACTTGGTGTTGAATGGTAGTACATTATCTTGTGAAAATGGTATTGATCAACTTGCTTATGAATATACTTCTCTACTTGAGGTTGTTTTTGATGTGGTTAGTGGACCTCAAGTTAGTGATGATATTGATAATATCGATCATTTGAATATGAATGACCGTTTGAGCATGTCTTATGATGAAGATCATATTACTTTCTTGGCTCATAGGAATGATCATGTGTTTGAAACTTCTTTAAAGATTGATAATTGTCTTCTTAAGAGTGAACTTTTATTTCAATTCTTCTTCCTAGATTAATCCCTTTCCCTTTAAGTACAATTTTCTTATTTGAGGATGATAAAATCACTCTTAGTGAATTACCTAATGGTGTGGATCATGTTAATGATCTAGCTTCTCTTGAGAGCTATATCCTCTATAGCAATATTGCTCCTAAAGATGAAAATCTCTTTTTGAAAGCTGAGAGTACTCTTACGGGAAAAGATTGTGAGGAAATAAAAGGTGGTCTTTGTGTCCCAATTATTTCTTCTTCTTTGAGTGTTCCAATTCTTGAGCATACTCTTGATAATGTTCTTACATATAGCTGTGAACATGCACTTAAGGATACCTTAGATGAAATCAATTTACGTGACATCTTTCTTTACTCTCTATTTTGTCAATAAAAACACTTATAATTATGAAGAAAGTGTATCTTTTTGTGTCAGTGGAACCTTTGGGGGAAAACAGTGTTTTCTAGACCTATATCTGTGGTCACTCTATCCATTTGAGACAGGTGACCAGTTGGAATACGATAGTTGTAAGACACCCCACTTCGTGCTTGCTCAAGATGACAAGCAAGATTTGGTTAGAGTTGTTGGTACTATTTCCTATGACGGAGAGTCTTCCTTGAGAATTTTTAATCCACTCAAGAGACCAAATTTGTGTAAGGGAAAGATCTCCAACAAGGGTGAATCTTCTTTAAATAAGAAGATTGATGAAAAGATCCAAGATAACTCAGCATTGTATATTCCCATTCTTGACTAAGGTTTTATTATTTGTAGGTCGGAGAGTGAGTCTTATCTTGAAATAACCTTGGATGAATTCCATTTATGTGATACCTTTCTTTATTGCCTTGTTGCATATGATGTTATTTATGATGGTGTTGAATCAACATTTTATGTGGACATGGAATGTTTTGAAGGAAAAAACATCGTGAGTTTAAATGCAAAATATTTGTTGACATTTGTGGGGAATTCCTTTGTATTTGACCCCGGTTATGATTTGGGAGTAATCCGTAATGGGAGATAGCTAGTGCATTGAGTGGAGTCTTAACTTGGACTGATCTTGTTCACGACATTGCACTTAGCTTTAAGATTATCATGGGACTCTTGACTTAAAAGGGTTTGTATGCTTGTTGAGACATGGAACCAATATGAGTTTTCATGATTGGTTGGCTAATTACCATGATTCTTTTAGCTTTTGATTTTGTCGAAGTCTCTTGAGTGGCCACTTAGTTTCTATTTTGTGGGGGTTACACACCATTGATTGCTCATTTTGATTCTTGGCTATATGTTAAGTGTGTTCCTCGTTGGCTTGGTGATAAGTTTGTTGTTGCTTACACCAACCCTCATACCATCAGGACTGTGTTTTTTCTTATTTCCCTATGATCTTGCAAGGTTTTGATTCAAGGTC
This sequence comes from Capsicum annuum, assembly GCF_002878395.1. Taxonomy (NCBI): domain Eukaryota; kingdom Viridiplantae; phylum Streptophyta; class Magnoliopsida; order Solanales; family Solanaceae; genus Capsicum; species Capsicum annuum. The sequence goes on from NW_025820303.1 coordinate 2,492,124, forward strand.
AAATCCATTTTAAGAAGGGGAGGATGATAAAAGCCAAATCGATGTTAACCTTCAAGGACTATAATTCAAGGCCGATACAAAAGGGCCCAATCCACGATCATCTTAAGAATGCAAGGATACATTTGGAGGACCCTTTTCAAGCTCCTAAGAGTTCAATACCATATGTGTAGGATAGCTTGAAAACAAGAGATAAAATTACCTCAAGACTTTTATTAAAGAGCAAGCACGAGAAATACAAATACTCCAAGGTTTATTGATGAAGTTAGATGTGTTTCAAACCATCTTGATACCATTTAATGAGTATTGTGGTTGCCGAACGCATATGCGAAGGATCGAGCACCATTGAAGAGGTCGTTGGAGGGTTAAAAAGAGTTTGAAGACGACAGTGACTTGTGAAGTCACTTGCACCCTTCACCTATGCCACTAGATGACCATCTACATGGACATGTGGGCCATAGTGGACAACTTACTTCATTTTATTGAATTAGGTCACTTTTGGATCTATATATGTATTAAATAGCCTATGACTATAAATAGTAGTTTCCTTATTCATTTTTGCATTAGTTAGCTTTTGAATATTATTATGAATACACTTGTGAGTGTGAGAGCTAGGATTAGCTTGTGTTGAGTATTTTCGTACTTTATTTCTCTTTTCATATTTTGGGGTCATCAATAAATTAAAACGAAAAAAATAGTGCAAAATGAACTTTAAAAAGTGAATAACAAGAACACACGATTAATTGAAACAATATAAAGTATGTATGTTGTGTTTCCATATTTTTAAACATGTAGTATGTATGTTGTGTTTCCATATTTTTTCTTGATTTTTTTTTCTTTTTTAAAAGGACAAAACAAGAGTAAGGAATTCAGCGCATTAATGCAAAATGAAGTTATATTCTTTATTTTATTTTTCCATAACGTTAGTTGCAAAGTTTTCATGATCCAATACACCTACTTTGACCTAACCTTAGTAGCTAAATCAACTTTAAACACCTTGATCAAACACAAAAGTGAAAATATAAAATATAAAATAACAAATAAAACAAAAATGGTCGAAAATCAACTTTACGTGGAATAGTATTAAATCACGAGCAAACCTTTACAACATATTCAATGACAAAGAAAATATATTTTATTTTGGAAAACACAACGATCACAAGTATTAGAGAAACCTCCATAATAACTATCATGTATGCCACGTAACTATCCTCAATAACCTTAAAAAGATCACTTCATATAGTCGCGTTGAACTAGTATAGAAATCTGCATTAAAAAAATAGATTGAATACAAATGATTAGCACCAAGTAGATATCAAAGGCTGATCAAGTTTAAGCACTACTATATCAAATAATAAAAATTTAAAAAATTATCTTGTAAGTGAAAAAGTCTCATCAGTTCAATAATATAGTATATAAAGAACATTTCACAACAGAATATAAAAAACCAATGTAATAAAATGCAACGGTTAGTGCTTGTTGATATACACTTAGTCAATAGTATCCTGATGTGTGGTAAGATCTATGGGTATTTTCGAGATTCATATATCGTGATTGAAATCAAATTGAATCTTCCTCACATCATGCCCAAATTAAACTTAATAATGATTATTCGAACTCGAATTGGAATTTCAATAAGTCTCTTTTAAATCTTGCCCTTTTAGGGTTTAGGGTTTAGGGTTTAAGGTTTAGGGTTTAGGGTTCAGGGTTCAGGGTTCAGGGTTCAGGGTTCAGGGTTTAGGGTTCAGGGTTTAGGGTTTAGGGTTTAGGGTTTAGGGTTTAGGGTTCAGGGTTCAGGGTTTAGGATTTAGTTCAAACACATGCTACGTGCCTCATCATCGAATAAGTTTCTAAATCTTGCTTATAGCCCACATTTTTATTTTCATGTCTTTACTTCTCATATTATATCAACCATAATATTTAACTCCTCGTATCGTAAATAATGCATGACATAGTTTGAAACATGATATATAAGTCAATAACTTCAAGTCTCAAGCAGTTCATCGATATAAACCACAATTTGAGCATTACAAGAGCAAACCAATTCAATAACTACTTCAATCCACTAATTCGACCACCTAATAACATGCTTTACATGGTAAATTTTCATCCAAGCTAAGTTAGGAGAATAAGAAATTATAACCTACCTCAACGACGAATAACATGCTATTACAAAGTATCACTTCCCTTCCGAATGATCTTAGAAGGCTCTCAATCTATCAAAAATATGATATACACATGGATATGAGTCCTTCAATATTGGCATTGCGATATAAAAGTTCGACCAAATTTTGGCTAAAAAGCTAACCCTCGAAATTCGATGACGAAATTGCTTTTATTTATTCATGCTTTGCATGGTATATTTTCATCCAAGCTAAGTCAGGAGAAGAAGAAATTGTAACAAACATGATTTACAAATGAATATAAGTCCTTCAATACTCGCACTGCAATATAAAAATTCGATCAAACTTAGACTATAAAATCAACCCTCAAAATTCGATGATGAAACTGATTTTATTTTTTTTTAGAATCTCTTTATTCATAAGCTAAATAATTCAAATATGATATTTCATTAAAAACGAAGCTCCAATCAGCTCTCAAATTAATATTTTATACTCTCTTAACTGTTGGAGACAAAGTATAAAAGTTCATTATAAATATACAATTAATAGATGAAATTAACGAAACATTATTGAGGAGTTTTCCAAGATAGAAACTTACACCACTTCTGAAAATAGAGAAATCACACTAAAGATTGCCTTAATCCGAACTTTGAGACTCAAAATAAGCTTGGAACACTGCGGATACAATTTGAAAAAAAGATATAAAAAATGCTAAGTATAATGCAATATGATAAATTCACCATAAAAAAGACAGAAACCAAGCAAAAAAGGGCATAGTGACTACAAAAGCGGCACAAAATACTCATATCCAATATATGCCACTAATGTGATATACTAGTTGCAAAGGTATCCATCCTTTCCTCAAAATATCATAAAGCGATTCTTCCACCACAAAAGTGATATAACACCACTAATGCAGTAAAGATACAACAAAAAACGTCATGTAAACTAGTCTCATTTTTAACATGACCGTCTATTTTGAATTTTGTCAAATCTGATACAATTTCAATCTTCAAAGACTTATTTTTTTTAATCATTGAAAGCAAACTCAAAGTCTGATTGCGTACCTGATCTATTAGACTTGCGTCATGATAAAACTGTTGTCGGTCACTCAAACATCGAGGATTGTTAAGAATTATTATTAAATATTTAGCATAATTAATTTTGAAGTGCATTTTAATATAAATAGTAATAATTCAGAAAAGAAAAATTGTTAACTAAAATGTAACATTTTTAAAAGTAAACAAATAATCCAGACTTATTTTTAATCGCTAAATTTTTGTATGTGTTTTACATGTTTGTCTCGCACCATCAATAAAATATATATGAAAAAAATATATATCAAAAACTATCAAAATTGACACTAAACTAAATATTATACCTATCTTAATGTTATGAATAAATATACATCTTTATATGTTATTATATATTATATCCCATCTGTTTTTTTCTTACAAATGATTTGCTTATATTTGATTTGTCGCTTTTACTATTTTATTATGATAAAATTTTATAAGTCAACATTGATAATCTTCTTTAAATTTCAATATGTATTTATCTATGTAAAATATAATATTGCAAAAAATACAGTTTAACCTTCTTTTTATTATAACTAGTATAATTACCCACACGATGTATGGAAATTACTGTAAAAAAATTATAAATATTATTATCTTATTTTTTGGACCATATTTAAATTTTTGTTAGTTTATTAATTGTGGAGTATATCATTTATTCAAAATCGTTTATTCATTGTCTAATAATATAAAAGATGGAGTGTTTATACTTTTTACATGAACATTAGAAGTTTAATAAAAATCTAACAGGTGCAATTTTTTGATTAAATATAATATTGATTTTCTTGAGACAATTCAAAGTAAAATAGCAAAGGAAAATAATATATAAATATATGTACATGAACTACGTGTTTACTAAAAATATTTTATTCTAAAAGCATTCTTTTGATTCATTTTTAATACATTAGTGACATTTAGTATGACATATAGTATCTATTATTTCATTATATATTCATTTACTTCAAATATTATATATTATTTATATTTAAGAAGTGAATAATTGAGTAAAAAGATACGACTTTAACAATTATTGTAAATATATTTCAAGAAAGTAAAAATTTGATAAACATATTGTTTCCTCATAAAGCAATTGAACATAAGATGTATAGTCTTATTTGAAACATTCTGTGCATGCATATTATATTTATCACCATTCTCAAAATAAAATGACACATTTTTCCTTTTACTAAATCCCAAATGAACAACTCTTTTATTTTAAAATTATTAGTATAAAATGTCAAGTTGACTTTTAATGAGATGATTTATAATTACAAAATATATAATTTAATTTAGATCACAAATTTGAAACTTTTTTTTATATATTGTTGAATTGCGTATCCATCTAAAATATATTATACTTCCTTTATTCAATATTAATTGGTCATCTTAATAAAAATATTGTCTCATATTAGTTGTCCACCTTATTAAATCAAGAAAGCATTAATTAAATATTTTCTATATTATCCTTGCAATTAGTTCCTTTTAAATCATTTACAATTGTTTGTAAAATTTCTAAATTTTTAAGAGGTTAATTAGTAAATTTACTTCTTTTTTATAATTTCTTAAAATGTATGAAAAAAGAAAAATGACCAACTTGACAAATATAAATTGGAAAGAAGGAAGTAAAAATTAGTTTAACCAAAAAAATCTTGAAGAGTTTAAGAAAGGCCCAAATCCGTAAAGACCCAAAATGAAGGAGAGTTTAAGAATGACCCAAATCCAAAAAGTCCCAAAATGAAAAAAAAGAAGACAAAATTCAATTAGGAAAGTAGAGGAGATATTTTTGTACTTTGTCTGTTTTTTTATTTGTTCAAGATTCATTTTGTTTCTCAAATATACTTCTTGGTTTTGTCCGTCTGGTGATGTCCAGTTTTCCATTGAAAGTTTACTGTGAAAATTAAAGCTTAATTTGCTTCTTTATTTCTTTTCAAAGCTTCTTTGTTGTTCCAAGCTACATTTATGGATATTTATGATTTTGTTTCTGGATTACGCCCAAAGGATGAGCTATTTTTGAGCTCTTTTTGTTGAGGTAAAAAATTAATTCTATCTGGATTTATAATCTTGAAATTCCCGTTGAAGTTCTACATTATTCTCCAAAGGCTTGATTGTCTAGATCCAAGGTGAGCTCTTTCCGTCATCATCCATTATCTGCTTCAATTAACTGAGAATTGAAACTAATTTTTTGATACGTAGCTCTATTTTCTATTTTATGGGATTTAGATTGTCGCTGTGTTCACGTATTCAAGGTATATGTGGTTACCTTAATTTTTAAGATGCATGCACGAGTATCAGATGTGTATATCTTTGGTAAATATTAAATAGAGCTTGTTTGTTGATCGATGTACTTTCTATCTTCTAAAATCTTGTTCCTTATAGACTGTGATTGTGGAGAAGAATTATAAAATTGTAGAAATGGATGCAACTTTCACTGGTGAAACAGTAAGACTTAGAGCTACTGTTGAAATAACTAAAGAAGATATTATTCATTGAAAACAAACACGTATGAGCTAACAACTTTTTCTAATTTAACCTTAAAAAGTCCTTCATAATTGATGTTTTTCGGTGCATGTCAGTAATTCAAACATATATTTTCCCAAGACTATAAGTTACTAAAGTTCCTCTTCCTTTTGAGATTGTTAATTTGAAAAGAAATTTTTTACTTCACTTGCATACAGGCATCAGATCAGAGGCCTAATCATTGGGAATCATAAATTATATTTGTTACCCCCTGCTAACCAAAATTTGTTTACCAACACATGCCGTTTTAATTGAGTAGAGGTAAAAGTAGTTGATAAAAGTTCAAAATGTTGATCTCTTAAAGAATAATGTTACACTTGCTCCTTAGCAGTCATCTTAATCTTGATTCGAGAGTCAGCGTGAAAACATAATTAAATATATCCTGATAATTTCTTCATTTTTATTAACAATTTGATGTGTTCCCATAAGTATCCATTCTCAATCTCCCATGATGTAGTCTTTGATAGTCATAATTCATCATATGCCCACTATAACTTATAACGATCCGAGACTGCCCCCTAATTGTTACATGGTGCTTACGGTCCCGAGGGACCACAAGATAACCCATGAGCTGGTACCTGCTGTGAATATTGAATAATATAATTATGAATGCGGAAGAATAACTGAAATGCCATAAGGTTTTAATAATAAAACGACTACTGAATTATGAATTTGGCATCATACTAAAATCTAAATAATTTGAATAGCTAATTGTAGTGTCTTAAAATCCTCTAAATTGAGTACTGTGAGTTGATGGGATAGGCCCCCAACTAACTCTACTAACTAATGAGATAAAGACATGAAGTAATATTATCTGTCCTCGGAAGATGATGACTCACCACTACTACTGTACTGTTGGTGATTTGAGGGACTAAGTGCGGTTCGAGAACTGAGCATCAGCACCTATGATATAATACATCATAGTGCAAAATCAAGGTATGCGATCAGTACTTTGAATGTACTGGTTTGCTAAACGAGGTAGGCTGATATGCATGATTTCATGACTAGGAATAATAATAATAACTAACTGATTATATATGTAAAACATAGAGTACTGAGTAGAAAACATGAAATCTTTAGGTACTAAAAATATGGAGAAAACTGTAAATACCGAGTATGCATGATAGTCTATAAATACCGAAGATACGTGAAAATCTGAGGACACAGGGGATGTATGACTAAGCATATAACATGGATTGAGTAAAATCTGTAAACTAAAATACTGAAAAAATATGGATATCTGTATTCTTTGGCCAAACAACTCTAAGACTATATAACTGAACTGAGACTGTAACTAAGACTATATCTGAGACTGTGGGAGGTATCATCTAACCGACATTCTCCAATTTAAGCTAATCGGGGTCCAACCTGTAACCCTAGTTGGAAGGGTGTTAATACTGTGCCACGGGTACTAACAATGGCCGTGTGGATCTACTAAACTGATATAATGTCCAAAGGGCTAAGGGTTTCAAGCCTGAATGATGGGTGACCCCTGTGAGATAGTCAAGCCTAATCTGACGGGTGACTACTCATATCCTACGCTAGCTATGAAGTTTTGGAGTATAGGGACTGCTACTAACGACTCTTCTTATTTGATGAGGAAGCTGCCATCCCTGCACTCGCTCGATGCTAAATCCTACTTCTAACTGAAAGACACTGAGATACTAGACTGTTCTGAGTTTAATGACTAATATCTGACTATTCTGATAATGCTCATAATATAATCTGAAGACTATTCTGTAATATACTGAGACTAGACTAAATAAACAACTATGGTTTTCGAGTATTCAATACCCCCAGGACTCAAACCGACAATACTGAAAACACACTAAAGCTTAGGGGATAAACCATGAAGGTTTTCATTAAATCAATCACTCTTGTAGGTATTTTATCAAACACTTGTAGTTCATGGTTCAAAACAATCATAGTAATGTCCTAAAATATATAGAAATAGCATGAATCCAACATAATAGAGTTAAATCATTGTCTTGTTCAATAAATAACAACATTAAAACATTGAGGATTAAATAATAACAATAATTTCATGGTAACATAGTATAGAATCATAGTTCATGGAGATTCATGGGTGAAATCACAATTTAAAACATAATAACTTGAAAAAATCACCATTTTATAATGTAAAAGGGTTGCTTGGACTCCATGGATGAAAGATATCCATGGATGAGCATATAACATACCTTAATTGATGGATTTCTTGAAGTTCTTGGTGAATTCTTGAGGATTAACCTTGAATTTGAGAGCTAGGGTTCTTGATTGGGAGAGAATGTCTTTTGATTTGGGGGAAATTAATTAAAGAATAATTTTAAAAATGTTTTTAGAGCTTAAATATCACACCTGGGCAGACTAAAATAATAGGGAAAGGACTATTTTATCCTTGAATGAAATATTAATTTTTCATCGAATTTTTCCAAAATGAGCACCTGACGTGACTTGGCACTATCGCGCCGTGTCACTAGGAACTGACAACTAGATTGACGGTGTGATGCGCCATTATTGCGGTAAGCCTTTGGATACCATTTTCGCCACCTCCGCGACGCACCAATATCGTAAAGGCCCACTAAAAATTGACAAATGAAAAATTGGCCTGCTCCGTGACGCGCCATGATTGCGGAGTCACACTGGATATTGACAATTGTCATTTGGGCTGCCTACGCGATATGCCATGGGTTAAAATGACAGTGTTTAACGACTAAAACTTTAAATCACCATAAATTCTTATCTGATTATCGGATTTAGGCAAATTTTATATCGTTGAAAAGCTAATTCAATTTCCTACACAGCGGCAGGCTCAAAATTGGAAAATTATGAGTGTTTTGAAAATTTTATATATGAATACTTATGTATTGAAACTTAAATTATGTTAGGAAAATATGGGGTATTACAATATCTCCCCCTTGGGATCATTCGTCCTCGAATGAGACTGGTTAAGATGAGGGAAAACTGATGAACTAAGCTTACACATTAAACATGCTTATCTGATGCATGAGATGTATGACTGAACTAATTCATGAATGCACGACTGACATAAATATGATGTGCAACTAAAACTGAGCATTATAGAGAAAAATCTTAAGAAAACTTGGTACCTTATACTGAATTTGGATTCGCAGAGAAAATATGAGGGTACTTGGTCCGCATATCTGCCTCTGCTTCCCAAGTGGCTCCCCAACGGACTGATTCCGTCAAAGAACTTTGACAAGTGGAACTTCTTTGTTCCTTAGTCTACGAACTTGATGATCAAGAATTTCGATTGGAACTTCCTCAAAGGAAAGATTGTTCTGAATATCTACACTTTCTAAGGGAACAACTATAACTGGATCACCAATAAATTTTTTCAACAATGAGACATGGAACACTGGGTGTACTGAGGCTAAATCTGAAGGCAACTCAAGCTTGTAAGCTTTCTTTTTGAAATAATTGAGAATTCTTAAGGGACCGCTATAACGGGGACTGAGTTTCCTTTTCTTGCTGAATCTCTTCACTTCTTTCATGGGAGAGATTTTTAAGTACATGAGATTACCAACCTCAAACTCAAGATCCTTTCTCCTCATGTCTGTATACGATTTCTATCAGCTCTGGGAAGCCCTAAGCCTTTCTCTGATCAACTAAACCTTCTCTAACGCATCAAATGCCAAGTCAGGCCCTACTACTATGACCTCACCTTCTTCAAACCAACCAATTAGAGATCTACATATCCTACCATAGAGAGCCTCAAATGGAGCCATACGAATACTAGAATAATAACTGTTATTGTATGCAAATGGTCATCCCAACTACCCTTGAAATCAACAATGCATGCTCTCAATATATCTTCTAGAGTCTGAATAGTCCTTTCTGCTTGACCGTCTGTCTGAGGGTAGAAAGTTGTACTGAGGTAGACTTGGGTACTAAGACCCTTTTGGAATGCCTTCGAGAAGTGAGAGGTAAACTGGGTACCTCTGTCAGAGATGAGAGACACTGGGATTCTATGTAACCTAAAAAACTCTCTGATATAGAGTTTGGCGCAGTCCTCGGATGAATAAGAGGTATGGACTGATAAAAAATGGGCTGATTTGGTCATCCTGTCTATGATGACCCAAATAGAATCATGTTGATGATGGGTACGAGGCAAACCTATCACAAAGTTTATGTTCATTTCCTCCCATTTCTACATGGGAATATTAAACTCCTGCATGGACCCATTAGGCTTCCGGTGCTTAATCTTAACTTGCTGGCATATAGAGCACTTAGCTAGAAACTCTACAATATCTCTCTTTATACCACTCCATCAATAGATCTTCTGTAAATTGCGGTACATCTTAGTGGCCCCTGGATGAATAAAGTAACGCATACCATGTGCTTCTACTAGAATTCGTTGCCTCAAATCATCTGCACTAGGCACACACAATCTACCCTGACAACCCAAAACACCATCTCCCCTTTGGGAGAAAACCTCAACTTTTTGGTCTCTAACCGATTCTTTTAACTTAACTATACTGGTATCTCTATCCTGCTTTTCCTTCACCTCAGAAACTAGAGATGATTCGATGCTACTCTGCACCCACACACTACCCTCAGTTGAGTCGACTAAGCGAACACCTAGTCGGGCAAGCTGATTAGCTTCCTAAGCTAACTTCTTATTACCATCCTCAAGATGAGCAACACTGCCCATAGACAATCTACTGAGAGCATCAACCACTATATTTGCCTTGCTCGGATGATACAGAGCACTTATGTCATAATCCTTCAGTAACTCTAATCACCCTCTCTAACGCAGATTCAAATCTTTCTGAGATAACACATACTAAAGGCTTTTGTGATCTTTGAGCATATCTATTTGTACCCTATACAAGTAATACCTCCAAATCTTTAAGGAAAACACTACCAATACTAGCTTAAGATCATGAGTAGGGTAATTCTTCTCATAGGGTTTAAGCTGTCTGGAGGCATAGGTTATGACCTTACCTTCCCGCTTGAGGACACAACCCAAAACTACACTGGATGAATCATAGTACACAACAAAACCATTTGAATCGTTTATTAGAGTCAAGACTGGGGCTGAGGTGAGTCGAGTCTTCAACTCCTGAAAACTTTTCTCGCAGGAATTTGATCACTGAAACTTAACTTTATTCTGAGTCAATCTGGACATGGGGGATGTAATAGAAGAAAAACCTTCAACAAACTAATGGTAATAGCCAACTAAACCCAAAAAACTCCTGATATTTGATAGATAGATAGGTCTAGGCCAGTTTCTTACTGCCTTAATCTTTTGAGGATCGACTATAATGCAATTACCAAAAATGATATGGCCAAGGAAAGCTATTGATCTTAGCTAGAATTCACACTTACTGAATTTAGCAAATAACTGGTGAGCTCTAAGAGTTTAAAGCACTACTCTAAGGTGGTCTGCATGCTTATTTTTGCTACGAGAGTAGACAAGAAATGTCATCAATGAAGAATATGATGAACATGTCCTTCATCAAGTCCATGAAGGCTGCTGGGGCATTTGTAAGACCAAAGGACATAACTAGAAATTTAAAGTGACCATACCGAGTTTGGAAAGCTATTTTCGAAATGTCACATTCCCTGACCCTAAGCTGATGATAGCTTGATCTGAGGCTTATCTTGGAAAAGTAGCTAGCACCCTGAAGTTGGCTAAACAAGAATCGATTCTAGGAAGTGGATATTTATTCTTGACTATGACTTTGTTTAACTGATAGTAGTCTATTCACATTATGAAAGAACCATCTTTCTTATGCATGAATAGAATAGGTGCGTGCCACGGGGAGATGCTAGGTCTAATGAATCCTTTATCTAAGAGATCCTTCAACTATTCTTTTAGTTCTTTGAGTTTAGATGGAGCTATTTTATATGGCAAAATAGATATAGGTTGAGTATCTGGGAGAAGTTCTATTCTGAAGTCGGTTGCCCTTTCAAGAGAAACTCTGGGAAGATCTTCAGGGAACACATCTGGAAATTCCCTCACTACTGAAACTGACTCAAGAGTTGGAGTTTCTGAGTTAGAGTCTTTGACTCGCACAAGATGGTAAATACACCCCTTCGATATCATCTTTTTAGCTCTAAGGTATGAGATCAACTAACCCCTAAGAGCTATAGTACTACCCCTCCATTCAAGGACTGGTTCATTTGAGAACTGAAAATAAACTATTCTTTTTCTACATTCAACTGAGGCATAGCATGAGTGGAGGGGTAGTACTATAGCTCTGGGACTAAAGACTGATGGGACTAAAGACTGATGGGACTGGCCCTGTGGGCGCATATTCCTACCCTTCTGAGCAACTACTGACACTCTCAAATTCGATAGCCTGTCTTACCACACTCGAAGCATACATCACTACCTGCTCTACACTCACTCTGATGGTGTCTGCCACACTTCTAACATAAATAATTGGTACAAGTACTGCTAATACTGACCGAGACTTAGAGACGGTTGCCCTATCCCTATTGTCATTTCTAAATTTGGGTACTAGAGCATTGGCCAAAGAGGGTGCTGGGGCTGTAGACCTCTGATGAAACTAAGGATGGATACCACCTTATGACTTTGGCTACTTGAAATTAAAACTACCTGTTCTAGCTTTATTGTTTCCTCTCTCCCTCTCCTTAATCTTCTGCTCTTTAATTTGTTGAGCATGGACCATCAGCCTAGACAATTCTATCTCACTAATAAGAATTGCGGTCCTATACTTCTTGACCATACTATCAGATACGCCAGACATAAACTTACTCATCTTGGACCTATTATCAGCTACCATATGAGGAGCATACCTAGCTAACTGAGTACATTTGAGGGAATACTCCCTCACACTCATGCTGCCTTGTCTCAAATTAATAAACTCTAACACTTTGGCCTCTCTTAACTCCAATGGGAAGAATCTGTATAAGAAAGCTGTGGCAAACTCTTCCTATTCTACAGGCCCTGTATCTACACCCCTATCAAATTTCTACTTGTTAAACCAAGTATGGGCTAAATCCTGCAATTGATATGCAGCCAACTCGGCACTTTGACTAGACGTCACCCCCATAGCATCCGTTACCTTCTAAACCTATCTAATAATTCCTGTGGATTCTCTTTTGACTTGGATCTCATGAAAGAAAGAGGATTCATCTAGGTGAAATCCCAAATTCTGGTTGCAGCATTATTAACCACTGGGTTGGATGGAACAGCAGTTGGCCATTCATTTTGTGCTGCTACTGAATTAGCTAGAGTAGTGAACGCAACTTTAAATTATGCGTGAGAGATATGCTTATCTAGAGGATCTGCTTGGATGGGCTGAGGGGCTGGTTTACTTCTTGTTCTTTGTGGGAGACATGTTCTATAAATGGAAGGAAAAAGTGGATTGGACAAAGAGTTTAACTTAAGCCTATGCTCACTCGTACGACATGAATACTGAAAGAAGGAAAACTTTTTCCTAAATGCCTTGTATCCTCTCATTCATAAGTGTGGCGCGCTACACACCCATGCACAAGACTCTACTCGACGCGGCTTTCAAACTTCCTAGGACACTTTAAAACCTTAGGCTCTGATACCAAGTTCACAATGACTCAAGATTACCCCCTAATCATTACATGGTGCTTACGATCCCGAGGGACCACAATCTAACCCATGACCTGGTACCTACGGGAGCACTGAATAATATAATTATGAATGCAAAAAAATAACTAAAATACCATAAGGTTTTAATAATGAAATGACTACTAAATTATGAATCTAGCATCATACTAAAATATGAATAATTTGAATAGCTAACTATAGTGTCTGAAAAGCCTTTAAGCTGAGTACTGTGAGTTGATTGGTCAGGCTCCCAACTAACTCTACTAACTACTGAGATAAAGACATGGAGTAATATAATCTGTCCTCGAATGATGAGGACTCACCACTGCTACTGTATGTTGATGATTTGAGGGACTAAGTGTGATCTGAGAACTGAGTGTCAGCACCTATGATATGATACATGATAGTGCAAAAGAAAGGTATGCGATTAGTACTTTGAATGTACTGGTATGCTAAATTAGGTAGGCCTATATGCATGATTTCATGAATAGGAATAATAATAATAACTAACTGATTGTATATCTAAAACATAGAGTATTGAGTATAGAACATGAAATCTTAGGTACTGAAAATATGGAGAAAACTGTAAATACCTAGTATGCATGATAGTCTGTAAATACCGAAGATACGAGAAAATTTATGGACACTAGGGATGCATGACCAAGCATATAACATGGACTGAGTAAAATCTGTAAACTGAAATACTGACAAAATACTGATATCTATACGCTTTGGCCAAATAACTCTAAGACTGTATAACTGAACTGAGACTATAACTGAGACTATATCTGAGACTGTGGGGGGTATCATCTAACCGACATTCCCCAATTTAAGCTAATTGGGGTCCAACCTGTAACCCCAGTTGGAAGGGTGTTAATATCATTCCATGGGTACTAACAATGGCTTTGTGGATCCACTAAACTGATATAATATCCAAAGGACTAAGGGTGTCAAGCTTGAACTGATAAGTGACCCCTGCGAGATAGTCAAGCCTAATTTGATGGGTGACTACTCATATCCTATGCTGGCTATGTAGTTTTGGAGTATAGGGACTGCTACTAATGACTTTGCCTATCTAACGGGGAAGCCGCCATCCCTGCACTCGCTTGGTGCTAAATCCTACTCCTAACTGAAAGACACTGAGATACTAGACTATTCTAAGTTTAATGACTAATATCTGACTATTCTGATAATGCTCATAATATAATCTGAAGACTATTTTGTAATGTACTGAGACTAGACTAAATAAACAACTATGGTTTTTAGGTATTCAATAACTCTAGAACTCAAAACTACATTACTAAAAAGACACTAAAGCTTAGGGGACAAAGCATGAAGGTTTTCATTAAATCAATCACTCTTGTAGGCATTTTATCAAACACTTGTAGTTCATGGTTCAAAACAATCATAGGAATGTCCTAAATCATATAGAAATAGCATGAATCTGACATAATATAGTTAATTCATGGTCTTGTTCAATAAATAACAACATTAAAACTTGGAGGATTAAATAATAACAATAATTTCATGGTAACATAGTATAGAATCATAGTTCATGGAGATTCATGGGTGAAATCATAATTTCAAACATAATAACTTGAAAAGATTACAATTTAATAATTTAATAGGTTGTTTGGACTCCATGGATCTGTTTCATCCATGGATGAACATCTAACATTCCTTAATTGATGGATTTCATAAAGTTCTTGGTGAATTCTTAAGGATTAGCCTTGAATTTGAGAGCTAGGGTTCTTGATCGGGAGAGAATGCCTTTTGATTTGGGGGAAATTAATTAAAGAATAATTTTAAAAATATTTTTAGGGCGTAAATATCACACCTGGGTGGACTAAATAATGGGGAGAGGACTGTTTTATCCCTGAATAAAATATTAATTTTTCATCAATTTTTTCTGAAATAGGCACCTGGCGCGACGCGGCGCTATCACACCGTGTCACTGGAAATTGACAACTGAGAACTGGGCTAACGGCATGATGCACCATTATCGCGGTAAGCCTTTGTATGCCATTTTGGCCACCTCCGCGATGCGCCAACATAGCGGAGGCCCACTGGAAATTGACAAATAGGAAATTGGCCTGCTCTGTGATACTCCATGATTGTAGAGTCACACTGGCTATTGACAATTTTAATTTGGGCTGCCTGCGTGACGCGCTAAGGGTTAAAATGACGGTGTTTAATGACTAAAACTTTAAATCGCCATAACTTCTTACTTAGTTATCAGATTTAGGCAAATTTTATATCGTTGGAAAGCTAATTCAATTTTCAACACAATGGAGGGTTCTAAATTGGAAAATAATGAATCTTTCAAAAATTTTATATACAAATACTCATGTATTAGGATTTAAATTATGTTAGAGAAATATGGGGTATTACATAACTTCTGATTTTGTCAGGTTGTTTGTGTAATGGAGAAAATATACACCTCATTAATTTAGCACAATTATTTTCTAATGATTTATTCTCGTATCTAGTAAGATGTTTAATCTATTTTGTTTGGTTGTTAATTCTATAATTTTTTTGATGCATTTAGGAGACAGAAAAAGAGAGTTGGGAAACTACCTGCCATTTACTCATAACAATGCTGGAGATTGCTGAAAGTAACTACATCCTTTTGAGATTAAAGCAGCTAAATTTATATGTACAATTCAATATTCAGGCTAAATACCTTGTTTAGGAGATAATGAATTTTTTTCTCATTGAAGGTCAGCTGAGTCAGAATTATCTTCTTAGTCTCAAGTTTTGAACTCAAAAGAGGCTAGATTGATGGCAGCCAAAGAAGAGGTGATTCTAATCTTTTATTTTTCTTACCTATATCTTTTCTCTCACAAATATTTAGGCCCCATTCATTTTACCCATGCCTTCAGTTATTTGAATTCCATGTTAAAGCACTAAATATGGTCACGGTGCGTCAAAACTTTGCTCATCATTGGGGTTACTTATTTGAGGAGCCAATTTTTCTCAATTTGTACTTCCATGGATAGATGTAAAAAACATTAGATATAAAAAATTTTGTGGTTAGGATAAACGTAGGCCTGTACTGCTGTATGCTACTCATGTAGAGAAATTTCATGTTTCGTTAATAAGGTTTATCTGAAATGGTTTTGACATATTTTATCATCAATTTTAAAGTTTTATTAATTCACATTCACTTTATCTAACCAATCTGTCTGATTTTTTATGCTAATTGTTTTATAAATATTTCTTTAGCTGATCTCAGTCTCTTTAAAGTCGTCGGTACTGAGCCTCCTTTAATACAATAATCGATTAAATTACCAAGTGTTATTACTATATATCTCTATATATCTATATCTATTGTATAGTTGATGAGTGCTACATTAAAGAAATTTGGTTCCCTTTATCTCTTGTTCAACTTAGGTGTATCATTTGGTACTATACAACTATTTCTATTTTACACTTTCTTTGTCAACAATTATATTAAGGCTGACCTGGATATAGATGTTTGGATGGTGATAAAGTGAATTTAGCATTAGTGTTTATGGTGCAGTTGACTGTCTTTCACTGGTGTAAGCTTTCTTTGGTAAAGAAAGGATTACTTAGAGTTTCCATAGAAACTTCATCCTCTTACTTTTATTACTTAAAGAAAACATAATATGAAGGTATTATGTTGTGGCTTGGTAATATGCGGCTTTTTGTTGCTAATCTTTTTGATCACCTTACTCTTTCCAGGTTTTCACTTTTGGTTCAGTACCCTTGAAGGCGTATCTTCCTGATGGGGATATTGATTTAACTCCCTTATGTAATAGCCAAACTTTAAAATATACATGGGTTATCAAGTCCGGGATATGTTAGAAGAGAAGGAGAAAAATAAAAATGTTAAATTCCGTGTTAATGAGGTTAAATACATTCAATTTGAAATATGTCTTCTACACGACCCCCATTTAATTTAGAATTTGCATTCAATGTGCTCTTAGTTTTGTTGCCGAGGGTCTATTAGAAAAAGCCTTTCTACGTTCACCAGATGGGGGTAAGGTTGCGTATGCACCACTCTTCCTAGGTGCCACTTGTCGGATTAAACTTGGTATGTTGTTGTTGTGCTCTTAGTTTTTTGCATCAGTGCATAGTAGGAAAAAACAGATGATATGTGTAGGTTTTCTTTTCTGCAGTGATTGGAATTATACCTTGTTGACAGAGTTAGAGTATGTTGGAGCATCTTGCTCCATTTAGAGAGCTCTGTTCAGGTTTCATCCAATTTTGAGAACCATAGATGGGTGAAAGTAGTTTCTTCATTGTTTATTTTAGACCTGACTGGTATCTGCATTCTTTGGGCCTTAAAGGAATACCATAAAGAAAATGAAGTATACCATGATATCTATATGTTCTTATTTTCTTCTAACCTTTAAGAATAAAACCAAATGTCATGGTAAAAGAATTTCTCTTTTTCCCTTCTAATTTGTTAACAAAAAGTCAAAGAATTGATTTCCTTGTTCATATATCCTTCTTTCGCGTGATGGTTTTATATTATTATTGCCTAGATTAGGTCTTAAGAAAAGGTTGTCCATAGGAAGAATAACTCCAGGCGGCTGGCATAGCTTTGAGGTTCACTCAAGATCAGGATTCCTTTTGGATTATTAATTACATTCCTCCTTCTCTTTTAGGATAGAATCCTCCTTGGTCATTTTTACATACCACTCTCGTCCACCCAGGAGGACTAATTATATTTTTCTTTATACGCAATATCCTGTAAGGCAGAGAAAAAAATTTACCTTGACAACGAACACGTCAGTAACTGATGGTTTCATTACAGTAGATGCCATACTCAGTTGTCAGAGTGTTACTAAATATCATGACTTCCTTCTTTCCTAACTAAAAAGAGAAAGCTAGAATTCTGACCTGCTTCTGAATTCAAAAATGTCTAGTTTGATCTTCCCGACTGGTATGTTTGTAGGGGTTTACTTTAGCGAGGAATTGAAGTTCGCTATAAAATTAGGGTACACTATGCTCCCAATGAAAGTGTACCTCTTTAAGAAGGGCTCATCCTAGAAGTTTTTCCTAGTACTATTCATCAGGACATATTTCAATGGTCAAGTGTCTTGTCTGTTAGTCTCTTTAGATCTCATATGTTAGAGTTGTATATTTAATGAAACATTTTCTCTGGCATTTATTTGAGCATTTATTTGAGACTCATCTGTATTGCCTGATTGCTAATTAGCATGTCATATTTATCTCTTGGTTCAATTTTTAGCATCAAAAGTAGGAAATTAAAAACTTATATTCCTTCATAGGCTTAGTCCATTACTTTAAGAATAATGAGAGATGGCTGATAAAATAGTATGTTGAAAGATTTCAGTTGAAATGTTGTTATTTATCTAAGTGTTGATTTAAGGGCATTTTCTTTTTCCCCTTATTCTGTTGGTTAGTTTGTCTCTTTGTCTAAAGCTATCAATAGGATCCTCTTGAGCTTGCTGGAGGGATTCTATATTCTCTAGTTGCTGTTATTATTTCCTATTGGTGTAGATCTTTCCAATTGGGTCTTTAAATATAATATGTTTTCTTTAGTAATGTAAGCTTTACATTTTTGGTAACACCTGGCACTACATATGCTATTTGTTGCGCCTTCGGAACTTTCTCATGGGAATGGCATGTTGGTTACTTCTATGTTTTTGCAAGTTTTGAGTTATTTCCCTCACTTTTCACTTTTACCTTCTGAGTATCTATTAGGGACTACCCTTCTATCCTAGAAAGATAGGGGTAAGGTATGTGTACATCCTACCCTCTCCAAACCTTAGTTGTGGAATTACACTGGGTAGGTTGTTGTTGTAGTTTGTGATTTTTCCTGGGATTGAACTTTGTTAATAAAGTCATTATAGTGTTGAGGAAGTGGCTTTTTAATTTGAGTTATTGAAATGTCATTTGGCTTTGAATTTAATATTTTAACATGAATAATTAATAATTTATTTATATATTGTTGTCTTGTTATTATACTTGGAGAAGGCAATTGCTGCTTAAGTTTTTGGTTTTTATGATTTACATTTCTTCATTTGTATCCTTACCAAGGTCATTCCCTTGGTAAGAATCAACATGTTTATACAATTGAAGTTCTACTACTTAATTATCTTTGTAGATGGAACTATTGTTACTTTTATTATATTATTCACAAAATCAAAATTAGAATGCATCATCCATACTTATGAGCTTCAACTCTCAGCAAAGAACAGAAAATAGAGATGTTAGTTTTGGCTCATTCTCACCATCATATTAGTTTAGTTCAATTTGTGGGGACTCTTAGTTATAAAGTCGGATACAAAATTTTGACAATATATTATTACGAAGAGGTGGATCTAAGATATAAATTTTGCCAGTTTAACCTTTTGGCTCTTACAGCCATTACACTTTTGAAATTACAGGTTCAAACATATGTTGCTATACTCTGTGTCAAAGATGCTGGGATCAATTGAACCCATGGAACACATTAGTTGTTGCTCTCAGGTTGGGAAGTCAGGGTCAGAGAAGGACAATGACCTTTCTGGTTATGTAAATTAAGTTTATATATTGTGAGTTGTATGTGTTGAGTTGCAAGAGAACTTGACATGTCATTGGACTAACTTATAACTGAAGATTTAATGGTCTTCTTCATATGTATTAGTTGAAGTGCGTATGTAGACCTCTAATTAGCTTATGTTCAGAGGAATATCTGTTGTGTCTGCATGGTTTCTTTTATCTCATTTGGTTCTTATGTTGTGATCTTGTTGATTCATCTTTAATTTGAGAAGTCAAAAAGATTTAGGGAGTTGTTTTATGATTTTAGTTGTGAAGAGAAATATATTTCATTGTGAAAACTCTTAGTGGAATGGAGTTCTGATTATTGTTCATTCTTGTAATTATTGAAGGTCATTCATGATTAATGTGCTTTTATTTTTCTGGCAGAGTTTTTCTTATGCATTTATGTTCTCCATTGTTGCAGAAAACATAGATTTGACAACAACAGAGTGTGTTGCTTCAGTATCATTGATCTAGGTGAGCATATAATGAAATTCCTTACACTATTCATTGACTTTTTTTTGTCGCCTAGGCATTCATAAAGAAGCTTTTTGTCTTGTCGATTTTTCATGTCTTTCCCATTTTCTTCTATAGATTACATGTGATTCTAGTATTGTTAAGAGCTTGCCTTCTGACCAGTGAGAAGAGGTGCTTGATTCGATACTGTTTTGGATCTTATTTGAAAGTTGCCTATTGTTATATATGAATCTACTAACATGCCAAATCATACCCTTGCCTAGTTTGTTAGTGCATCAGATATATGTTTAACTATTTAAATAAATAAGCTTCATGAACATAATTTACATATAGATAATGGTTGTTAGTGAGACATCCTGAAAGTTTGTTGCATTTGACTAAGAACGGGTCATCTAATTATTCTTGCATCAGAATAGAAGCAACAATACTACTACTTAATGCCCAAGTTGTGCTTGAGATTGCAGTAGCCAAATTTAGAAGTGGAATTATGTATCTGGTTAGATACCTTATATAGGATATGATGAATTTGGATCTTATACTTGTTTTCTCATTGTAAGTAAACTGGAGTCAGAATTATCTACTCAGTCTCATGTTTTAAACTCAAAAGAAGCCGAATTGATGAAAGCCAAATAATAGGTGATTTAATCTCTTGTTTTTCTTACCTTTACCTATATCTTTCCTCTCACAAATGTTTAGGCCCCATTTATTTTTATCAGATTATGGTGTATGAATCTTTATGCTCAGCTAAATATTAAATATTGTATCTAGATTTTCATGTTGAAAAGCAACACTGTCTTTCTACATCTGAATATTGATAATTTATCTTTATTTAAAGCATTTGAATGGTGGTGTTGGGTATGATGATTATGAAATAGAGGCTGGTGGTGGAGGTAGTTAGTGGTTGGTCAGTGATAGTAGTTAACATCTGGGGAGGTGGTTGGTAGGTGGTTACCCATGCCTTCAGAATTTTTATTATGTCTAGATATGGAGATGTAGTACCCCATACTTTTCTAAATTTAGTCCAACTCATTGTGCATGTACAAGAGGCTTAAAACCAAGAATTTGGCTAAGTGTTGGGACTTAACTTCAAAGATTTTTAAAGTGACCTTCCAGACCCCGAGGCAAAAGTTTTTAAGTTGATTCATGTTCAGGGGTGTAAGTAGCATGTCTCGGTAAGTTTTGGATTTTTTTGGAAGAGGCTTGGACCACGTTTGGATTCCCAAAATAGTAGCTCACCGCGATTGGACCGCATCACGGTGAGTATAGCGATGAAGGGGGTCACCGCATCGTGGTGAAGGTCAATTTGGCAATTGTTCAATTTCCAGTGAGTCACCGTGATTGCACTGCATTGCAGTGAAAATCACGATGACAACCTTGGCGCGTTACGGTGAGAGTCTGATTCGGGTTTTAATTATAAATTTTAGTTTCCCAGGGGCAGATTGGTCTTTCCCATGGCTCCAATTCGTGAAAAACATGGGATTAAAGACCCAAAAAGCATATTTTGTCATCTTTTACTTTACATCTCTCAATTTAAAACCATTCTCTCTCAAGAACATACCCCAGCCCTTCAAAGATTCAAGCTCAACAAGAAAACCACCAAGAACCTTTAAGAATTCTTCAATTAAGGTATGTTAGATGTTCATTCATGGGTTCCTTTCACCCATGGGTTCCAAGAACCCAATTTCAAGTTTAAAAACTGATTTTTACATGTTATCATGAATTTTAACCATGAATTCCCATGAATTTTGACTTTATATTATGTTTATACATGATTTG
Source organism: Capsicum annuum (assembly GCF_002878395.1). Classification (NCBI taxonomy): domain Eukaryota; kingdom Viridiplantae; phylum Streptophyta; class Magnoliopsida; order Solanales; family Solanaceae; genus Capsicum; species Capsicum annuum. Next base: position 2,514,179 of record NW_025820303.1, read on the forward strand.
TTGTTGAAGTTAAACCCTACACGTTTGGATGATGCTTACTCATTGGTTTGTAACTTACATTGTGATTTAGTATCAAAATCATGATATTACTACATGTTTAAAACTATTCCCATGTTTAAACCATAAATTGCAAGTGTTTGATAAAATGCCCAGAGGAATGAGTTTTGAATAATGGTTACTTATCATGTCCTTAAGGTTTTGTATGGTCTTGTTGTTATTACTATCGAGTCATGGAGGTTTTGAAAACCCAAAATCTAGCTGCTTATCTAGTCTTTAGTATCTACAGAATGGTTTAGGGTAGTTACAAGCATTTTCAGTTTAGTTAGTCACTATCAACAACTAAACTTAGTTCAGTTTAGTATTCAGTGTCTTTCAGTTGGGAGTATGATTTAGCACTGAGTGAATGCAGGGATGACGGCTTCCCCATCAGTTAGGTAGTGTCATTAGTAGAAGTCCTTGTATTCTAGAACTACGTAGCCAACGTAGGATATAAGGAGTCACTCATCAGTTTAGGCTTGACTACCTCTCAGAAGTCACCAGTCAGTTTAGGCTTGACACCCTGGTACTTTGGGACATCAGTTAGTTGATCCACCCAGCATTATTAGTACCTGTGGCATGGTACTAATACTGTTCCAACTAGGGTTATAGGTTGGACCCTGAGAGTACATTGGGGCATGTCGGTTATAGTTAGCTCCCACAGTCTCAGTTTAGTATTCAGTACAGAGTACAGTTTTAGATTTGCTTGACCATAGCATACAATTATCAGTTATTCAGTATCAGTATTTCATTACTTTAGTTTACAGATTATTTAAGTAACATGTTATATACTTGGTCATGCATCCTTAGACTTTACAACTACCACGTATACTATTGTATCAATAATTTCATGTTATTTATTAAGTCATGTATTATTCATGTTCATGAACCCATGCATATCAGCCTAACTTCATTTAGTATACCAGTATATTCAAAGTACTAAATGCATACTTTTTTCTTGCGCTATGATGTCTCATATCATAGGTTCAGACGCTCAGGTACCTGACCACTCTTAGACATCCCAGTGCATCAGTAGTAGTAGCAGTGGTGAGTCCTCATACTCCTCAGTAATCAGCCAAAGTTAGTTAGGACTTATTCCATCAACTCTACAGTGTAAGGCCCCGCAGAATCCTAACTTAACTCAGTCCTTTAGAGCATGAAAGAGGTTCCAGACTTAGAGATTTTAGCTAAGTGTTTATACTTAGAACTATTTTTTTCAGCCTTCTTAAGTTGACGATCTTATTTTACAACCCTTATGACCTTTGAATGTTGATCCTTGGATTGAATCATGATCAAGTGTGTCAATAGGTCACTTTGGGTGAGTTTTGGATTTTTTGGATATCATTTAAGGCATGTTTGGGAGTCCAAACTAGTGGATCTATGCGATCTCAATGCGTCGCATTGCCTATCGCGTCGACCAAAACTTTTCACTAGCCTTCAGTGCAAATTTCAGTTAGTCAACGCGATACACGTCGCGTTGGCTATCGCGTCGTCCATCAACATGGTGCGTCGCCCAGCGCGTTGCTGGGCACATTTTTAGTAATTAAATGTCTGCATCCATAGGGGTATTTGGGTCATTTTCCCACTCCTATTCAGCCCCAAAACATGAGATTAATAATTCCTAAGGGCAAAAATCACTCACTTCATCTCAATTTCTCTCAACTTTCTCTCAAGAACAAACCCTAGGACATTCAATTTCAAGTACAAGCTTAAAAAACATACCATTAATCTTCACGAATTTGATTACCAAGGTATGGTAGGTGTTCACCTAAGGGTTTCCTTCCACCCTTGGATTTCAAGAACCTCTTTTGAAACTACAAGTTGATTGCTTTCATGTTGATTTTAATTGTATTCATGTTCATGATATTATTTGGGTTTTAAACCATAATTTATTACAAGTTTCATGAAATTAAATTAGCATGTGTGGTGAATTATATGATTTGCATGTTAAACCCTTGAAATTACAATTGATTATTGTACCCATGATGTTCATGTGTTGACTATCCTCATGTGAAATAACCATGATCCCCAAGCGTTTGATAGGAATACCTATGTGAATTGAATAGTAAAATCATGATATGTCATCATGTGGACCCATTCATGTACAAGTTCATGTATCCCAAGTGTTTGACAAAATACCTAGGTGAATTTATTGTTAACAAGTATTTATTGTTATGCTTTCAAGATCATGCCATGCTTTACTTTCCATGCTTTTGAGTCCTGGGGGTATTCAATACCCGAAAATCTAGCTGTTTACCTAGAGCTAAAGTAGTTACGGAATAGTCTCAGTAATGTCACAAACAGTAGTACTCTGTCAGTTACAAAACTCAGTGAAACTCAGTATCAGTCCAATTCAGCTCAGTATCACGAGCAGTGTATTCAGTCAGTTAACAGAACTCAGTGAACTTAGTCCAGTTCAGTCAGTAAGCACGATTAGTAACAGTTCATTCAAGCCTAGTATAGTCTAGAAATCAGTTTAGTGTCTATTCAGTTGAGAGTAGAATCAGCACCGAGCGAACCCAGGGATGGGGGCATTTTTGTCAGTGAAGGGTTTGACCCTTAATAGCAATCCCTATGTTATAGAACTACGTAGCCAGTGTAGGTTGAGATATCTTCCTGCCAGATAAGGGTTGATACATCTCGTATGAGTTTTCCTACTAGTGAGGGTTGACGAAATGTCTTCTTGCCAGATAGGGTAACTCACAGCCATTATTAGTATCCCTTTGGCAAGGTGCTAACACCCTTCCAACTGGGGTCACAGGTTGGACCCCAACTTAGTTTATAATTAGGGTATGTCGGTTAGATATAGACTCTCACAGTTACAGTTTCTATTTCAGACTTAGTATAAAACCTTAGATCAATTTTTAGAATCAGGACTGTCAGGCACAGTCACCCAGCTCAGTATAGAACTCAGTTTAGTTCTACAGAATCAAGATTATCAAAAATAGTCACCCAGTTATTAGTAACTCAGTTCTTAGTAATTCAGTTATCAGCAATCTCAGTTACAGTAAAGTAGATTTACATGAAATATTTCATAATCAGTATTTACAGTAGTTTCAGATATATATGTTCTCTCATTCAGTCATACTCATATTACTCAGTCGATTATTATTCATGCATATGAACCCTTGCATATCAGATTACCTCACTTAGCATACCAGTACATTCAAAGTACTGACACATACTCTTTTCTTTTGCTCTATGATATCTTATATCATAGGTTCAGACGCACGGTCTCCTGACCGTACTTAGAAGCCCAACCTATCAGCAACAGATTTAGTGGTGAGTCCTTATAGTTCGAGGACAGAGTTATCATTTCAGTATTTTAGTAGTTCAGTATATTCAGTAGTTAGCGTTAGTTGGGGCTTTTCCCATCAACACCATGTTCAGACAGTTAAAGGCTTTTCAGGCTAGATTATTTCAGATAGATGTTCAGCTTTCAGTATTTATTTATTAGTATTTAGTATTTGTTTTCATATTATGAACCTTATGGCATTTTAGCGTATTTTCTACATTATTTCAGTATTTTTATTCAGTGCTCACAACAGGTGCCTGTCATGAGTTAGCTTATGGTACTTTGGGGTCATGAGTACCGTGTGGAATCCGGAGTGCAAACTCAGGGCGTTACACGCAGTCGGTCTATTTAGAGGCTTTCAGACTAGTACAGACAAATAGTCAGTTTTTAGTTGTATTATTTGTATTGATAGTATATTTCAGACGTTTTAAACTATGATTCAGTATTGATTTTTAGTTGTTAAAAACCTTATGGCATTTCCAGTTAAAGTTCTAGACATGTCTTTGTTATTTTATCTAGTGCTAACAGCATGTATCAGTTCATGGATTAGCTTGTGATCCTTTGGGGCTGTAAGCATCATATGACGTCCAAGGTATACTCTCGGGGCATTCAAGGAGATCTTCTGAGGTGAAAAATTAATTGAGTATTGTCATAGTCCCAAGATCAAGGCAAAGAGAAATTATATATTAATTGTATTACATACTACATCAATTCTTCTTCTTTCTCTATTTCTTACAAGTAGTCTAGTATGTAAAAAATGTCTTCGATTTGCACTAATATATCCTATTTACACCAAAAATAAAACAAAGCTAATCAGTTCATCTTGAGACTGTGAATGTCATTTTGATTGTCTTGAAAACATCTCTAATTCCTCTCATTCCACACTATCCACCAAATGCACACCGGAACCATCTTTCATCTCTCCTCCTTTGAAATTACATTGCCATTATTGTTCCAGGAACTCAAAACACCTCTAATGCTACCTTGTTTCACCCATAAGTGTTGAGGTGATTGTAAGAGATTTTACGATCTCATAAGTGTTGTTCCTGCATTTCCCTATATAAGACATCAAGTTTTAACAAATAACAGAAGTCGAATACTCATACAATATAGTTTAATTACAGATTGCTATAAAAGGAAAAGTAAAATATATCTAAGTAGATTAAATGTTGAAGGAAAAAATTACCTATATATTAGAGAAGACTTCTTTATACACTACGTTTGTAGTTTCATTTGTTATTTTCTCATCTTCATCATAACGTAAGATCTTCAACCCTTTTCTAGAAGTTACTCGTGAAAGGGCAACATATAGTTGTCCATGAGTAAAAACAGGCTTCTTCAAAAATAATCCCACACTGCATAATGATTAACCTTGACTTTTATTGATGGTCATGGCAAAATATATGGTCAATGGAAATTGTCTTCGTTGGAACTTAAAAGGAATTCATGAATCAGTTGGAGAAAGTGACATTCTTGGGATAAAAACTTTTTCGCCAAATATTTTTTCTGATAATAGTTTTGCTTCAATTACCCAATTTACAAGTCTTGTGATGATTAATCTTATGCTATTACACAATCCTACTGATTGATCTATATATTTCTTAACAACATCTTAGGAACACCTACCTTTAGAGTGATAGAGTAATTTGGAATACCTGTGCATTTAATACTATTTAGGAACTCAAGTGTATGCACATGTACCAAAGCTATAAATGAATGATCAGCCATACAAACTATATCGGAACTTAAATATGACTTCTCCTCTTATCCACAGTTTAGAGAAACCATATAATTATTCACCAATTCCACCATTTGAAGAGTAGGTGCAAGAATTGCTCTTTCTTGAAGATATTTCATATCAGTAGAATGGTTCGAATAATTGAAAAATGTACTATCTATAATTCTATTTATTGGATCATCACAATTATTTATGAGAAGATCATTGGGTATTTTTACTTTCTCAATGCTATCCGTGGAAAATTCCATCCTTCATCACTTATTGCCAAAAGCCAATTAGAAAATTATTTTAACTGATTAAAATCTTCATCAGATCGACTATCTTGTAATATTATATTCTTTTTATCTTTAGAATATGACAGTGTGTCCACAAGAAGGAAGAATTTATTGTTGCATTAACAATATCTTGCCTAGTGCCTTTTGTAATTACCAACAAGATTTGTCTAAAATCCCCTAAAAAAACAATCATCTTTCTTCCAAATTATTGATCTAAATTTGGTGGATCTTTAAATCTTAGAATATCTCTTAAAGTTTGATCAAGAGCATCAAAACAATATCTATGCATTATTAGTGGCTCATCCCAAACTATAAACTTTGCCTTAACCATCAACTTAGCCAATGGACTTTCTTGCTTTAGTTGCTTGTTGAATCTTCAGTTATATTTAGAGAAATTGCAAAATGAGCAGTTCGTCTTCCTGGTAATACCAGAGATGCAATACCATTTGACGTAACATTTAGTACTATATCACCTTTAGAGCGTATGCCAGCAGACAATATTTTCCAGAGAAAATATTTGCTTGTTCCTCCATGACCATATAACAAGAATAACCCCCTTTTGTGTTCATTCACTGCAGTCATGATTTTATCATATGCATACTTTTTCTCAACTATTCATTGCATTAATAGTTGTTGATGTTCTTGTTTCAAACTGTGTTTATTATAGTACAATTCCTCATTGATGAGTGTATTGGTACCATCAACTTCTTCATGACTATAACATAGATTTGGCGTTGTTAAAAATTCGTTAAAACTTTTTCCACAACTTTTTAAAATCCTGTCCAATTTTTACAAGCATCAATTTTTTAATTCATCATCTGTTAGATCTGCTTCTGGATGACAAAAATATTATAATAGTAAAAAATAAAGCACATAATCATGTATATAAGTCAATTAAGTAGTTTTATATATATGTAGTTTATGCATGTTTGCTAAAGTTTATTAATTTCCCGCAGAATACCATTATATATGATAGATAAGTGAACTACACAAATTACTCTAAATCCGAAGTGAAATATGCCTTTCTAGATACATGTTAAAATATATGATTCTAATATTATAAAAATAATATATTGTTTAGAAGTGAGACAACCCAATGAAATGAAGTAGTAATAAAGTTGTTTCAGGTATCAATATTGATTTCTTGTTTAATCTGTATAGCAGTTAAATAAATATACTTAAATTATGAATAGAAACAATTTTTAAAATATTTTTGTTATTTTATAATTATATTATTTGTACCCAGGCTATCCAGTAATCTTCTTTCTTCATAAAGGATATCTTCTGAAAGTAACTACGATGATGCTTGCCAAACAACTTCTGGTTGTGACATTGAATTAGCCATCATTAACATGACAAACAATTGTCGAAGATAATATGGCATTCCCCAAGTACTTGCCTCCTTTACAACATAGATGTACTCTTTGTCGTGATCCAACAAACCAAGTACATAACATGCATCTCTAAAAGTAGCAGTCATTGTTGTTGATTCTTCTAAGATCTTTATAGGAAGTTGGCCCTTTGATTACATTCAATAACAACCTGAGATAATATATATCCCCACTCCCTAGAGTAACAAAGAAGATCTTCCCAATAGAAAATGAAGAATTTTTCTCCTTTCCCATTTTTTTGAATTTCTGTCCCACCATAATTTAAGAGGAAAATCTGCGTAAGTCAAATATCTTGCTTCTAGAAACTTTTTGTTAGCCTTAAACCAACTTAAAATCAGGACTCCCTAATAGTTGGTTTATTGGCAACATTTTCAATTGGATCCTCATCAGAAAAAAAGATGCACGATTCATCTTCAAGATGGAATGATAGTCTTTCTACTGGTGGTTCTCTATGGTGAATTGGAAATTTAAATATTCTCCAAGAATCTACACATGGTTTTACGTAGCGACAATCATAATACATATTGATTTCATTAATATTTTATGAACCAGCAGCACATACACTTTGTGAAAAAGCAGTAGTTGCACGATTATGTCATTTATTGACATACTTAAATAAATATTTAATAGACCTTGATTGATTGCACGATTCCACGTTAATGTGAGCACCATATTTTAACAACAACCTATGATTGTGTGGAACCACATACCTATTATCCAAATGAATATCATTTTTCTCAATTGTGCTACTATTATCCCTTCTTCTGTAAATAAGATACCGTTCTTCATCAACTGTTGTTGTGTGAACAAACTTTTGTGCTTTATACATTTACCATTATGCATGCACGGAGAAGATTTTCTAGTAGAACCACATGGTCCATGCATCATCATATTTTTTACAACATCATAATAATGAGGATCATTATCTTTATCTGGTATTTTTGCTGAAATTATTTGATCAATATCTGATGGTGCAGATGGATATTTGTTACGCACGTGATAAAAAAGTGATATATGAGCATGAGGCAACCCTCATTTATGAAACTCAATCGTATATATGAGTACATTAGTAATCAAATAAGTTTATTACAAATAAATTATCAGAATAATATATATATATATATATATATATATATATATATATATATAAATATCATATAGTGTCCTCATGTATATTAAATTTAAATAGAAATATAACAAACCTGCTTTTACTTTTTCAAATACTTGATTGGCCTTCAAATCCTTTATCAAGTGGTCCAATCTAATTTTTAAAGATCCTACTTAGAATATTTGGACGGTCTTCAGGATTCATCTCCTTTCTCCCTAAGAATCTAGTAAACTTTGGCCACTTAGGATTGTAAGTAAATGTGAGAAAAAGGTCAGGGTATCCAGTCTATTTGCATATTGTCATAGCATCTTGGTAATTCTAAAGCATATACCGTGCACCTCTTATGAAGCTTGACGGTAGAAATACTCTTTTACCTTGGGATGAAGGATCAGTGTCTCCATGTAAAACTACATCTGATAGGACTTTATAAAGCTTAACTCTAAATTGATGAGTCCTGATGAACTTTATGCTAGAAGATTCCATTATTGTGTAGGCATCAACTAAAATTTGTTAAAATAATCTTCTTGAAGCCATAATGGTAGGAAATTCATGTTTTCTTTCTTGAGTTCTGTAAGAAAAAAATTCACGTATGCTAACACATTGTCTTCCCTTATCACTTGAACTTAAAGCAATGTCCACTCTACACCAATCTTCACCATAAGAAAAAAGTAAAGGATATTGTAGTCCTAAGTATGCAACATTCAGTTCATTAAACCTTTCCAGTTGTCCAGATTGTGTTTCTATAATGATATCATGATCAGATCTAGAAACATCAAAATCTCTAACAACTAAAGCAACTACTTTTGGTATTCTTGGTAGGTTGTATCTTGTACCACCAGTACGTATTTTTCCTATTAGTCTAGTCCAAAAGCCTTTAACAGCCTGAAGGTAGAGTTGATGGGACAAGCCCCCAACTAACTCCAACTACTGAAAATATATAGAAATACCAAAATAATAACTCTGTCCTCAAACTATGAGGACTCACCACTAAGTTTGTTGCTGATAAGATAGGCTGCTAAGTACGATCAAGAGCCTGTGCATCTAAACCTATGATATAAGACATCATAGCACAAAAGAAAGGTATACGTCAGTACTTTGAATATATTGGTATGCTAAGCGAGGTAAGGCTGATTGCATGGGTTCATATGCATGAACAAATGCTGGCTAAGTAACATGAATATAACTGAATGAGAGTACATGTATCTATGAAACTACTGTAGATACTGATTATGCAATACAATGCACATAACTACGTATACTGTAACTGAGATCATATTAACACTAGGTACTAAGTTCTGATAATTGAATGACTGATATCTGAGTTCACTAATAACTATATTACTATTAGCTAGGTGACTATTATTGACAGCCTGATACTGTAGAACTGAACTAAGTTTTATACATATCTGGGTGACTGTGTCTAACAGTCCTGGTTCCACAGAACTGAACTGAGTTCTATACTAAAACTAAAACTATGGGAGTTAATCATCTAACCGACATGCCCCAAATAAGATAACTAGGGTCCAACTTGTAACCCATGTTGGAAGAGTGTCAGTACCGTGCCACGAGTAAAGACAACTGAAGAGTCACCCTCATCTGGCAGGTGCCCTGAATGAGAACAGTGGTACCCTCAACTGAAAGGTAAGACACCTCATCAACCCTCAACTGGAAGGTTAATGTCTTAACCTACGTTTGCTACGTAGTTCTGGAATACACGGACTTCTTTTAAGGATTACACCCTCTACTGGTAGGTGAGCCCCCAACCTTGGGTTTACTCGGTGCTGAATCCTACTCCTAACTGAATAGACCGTTGACTGATTACTAAACTTTACTAGATTTAGCTGAACTGTTACTGATCGTGTTGACTGACTGAATTGGACTAAGTTCACCAAGTTTTATAACTGACTGAGTACTACTGTTTTGTGACATAGCTGACTATTCTATAACTACTGTAGCTCTAGTTTAACAGCTAGATTTTCGGGTATTAGATACCCCTAAGACTCTATAGCATGGAAAGTAAAGCATAGCATGATCTTGAAAAGCATAACAAGGTCCACTGGTTAATAATTTCTTCATAGAGACATTTTATCAAACATTTGTAGGGTATAAACTTGTACATATACTAGCATGTCATGATTTCACCATTTAATTCACATGGACATTCCATCAAACACATGGGGGAATAACTTAATGTATATAATCATAGACAACACGTAAAATTTGTAACTATAACACCCAAACTTACTAAGTCAGGCTATGATAGATTTACCCACTGGGATAGAGACTGAGAAGGGCTCTGCTAGGATTTTGGGATTGACTCCAAAGTCAACAGCTATATAAGGATTTACAAAGGACAAAGAAGCTCTTGGATCTTGCAAAGCATAAACATATAAATGATAAACTTGTAACGTACTAGTGACCATATCAGAAGAACTAGCCTGATCCTGTTGGGACTAGAGTGTATAGAGTCTATTTGGACGCTGCCCACTGGTGGCTCTGGAAGTGGTACCCTGCTGATTTGGGCGACTGAACTGAGCTGAAGGATGATTATACTAACCTTAAGAACCTAACTAAGGACAATCTCTGATTCTATGGCGTGGATTGCCACATCCGAAACAAACATCACTGCTAGCTCTGTAGATACCTTGATGGTTTCTACCATACTTCTAGCAAAGAAGATTTGTTCGGGCATTGCTAACACTAACCTGGGGTTTAGGGCCTAGTGTGCTATCTTTATTGCCATCTATGAATTTTGGCACTGGAGAACTGGCTGAGGATAGAACTAGAACTGAAGATTTTAGGTGGAACTGGAAACGATTTCGACCCTCTGACTTGGGTTGAATAAAGTTGAAGCTACCTATTCTATCTTTCTTATTCTCTCTCTCCTTCTTCTTATTCTTAGCCTCTTCTATCTGCTGAGCATAGACCATGAGCCTGGATATGTCTATCTCCTTAATCAGGATTGTGGTCCTACACTCCTTGAACACGTTGTTAGACACACCCGACACAAACTTACTCATCTTAGATCTGCTATCTGTTACCATATGAGGGGCATATCTGGCTGACTGAGTAAACTTGAGAGAATACTCTTTCACTGTCAAGTTTTCCTATTTCAGATTAATAAACTCTAAAACCTTCGCTTCCCTCAACTCCAGTGGGAAGAACCTATCCAGAAAAGCAGTGGCAAACTCCTTCCATTCTATGGGCCCTGCACCTGCGACCTTCTCTACCTTCCACTACTTGAACCATAAGTAAGACACATCCAAAAACTGATATGCAACCAACTCAGCACTCTCACTAGCAGTCACCCTCATAATATCTATGACTTTCTGCACCTAATCAAGGAATGCCTATGGGCCTTCATCTGACTTAGACCCTATAAATAATGGAGGATTTATTCAGGTGAAGACCAAAATTCTATCTGCAAATAATGGAGGATTTATTCAGGTGAAGACCAAAATTCTATCTGCAGCAGTATTAGCCATTGGGTTGGCCTGAACAGTAGCTGGGCATTCATTCTGGGCTGCCATAAGATGAGCTAGAGTGGTAAAAGCTGCTCTAAATTCTGCGTGAGAGACATGCTCATCCAGGGGATCTACCTGAATGGGCGGAGGTGCTGGCAGGTTTCCTGTTCTTCTTTCGTTATTCTTTTTGGGAGGCATGATCTATAAATGGAAGTGAGAAAAGGATTAGACTGAGAGTGTAACTTGAGCTCATGCTCACTCGCATGATATAAATACTGAAAGAAGGGAAACTTTTTCTAAAAATACCTTATAGCCTCTTGTCCATAAGTGCAGTGCGCTACACACCCATGCACAAGACTCTACTAGATTCTATTTTTACACTCCCTAGGACTCTATTGAAACTTAGGCTCTAATACCAAGTTTGTAATTCCCCGAGTCTACACCTCGGACGTCACACTATGCTTATAATCCCAAGGGACCACAAGCTAACCCATGTCTGGTACATGCTGCAATAACTGAGTAATAATGCTAAATCTTTAATAATATGGAAATTAGGCTGAATCTACCATAAGGTTCATAACTGGAATTAAATACTGATAAATAAATAATGAAAACTGGACATCTGGCTGAAATAGTCTAGTCTGAAAGCCTCTAATTGTCTGAAGGTGGAGTTGATAGGACAAGCCCCCAACTAACTCTAACTACTGAAAATATACTGAAATACTAAAATAACAACTCCGTCCTTAAACTATGAGGACTCACCACTAAGTTTGTTGCTAATAAGCTGGGATGCTAAGTACGATCAGGAGCCCGTGCATTTGAACCTATGTATAAGACATCATAGCACAAAATAAAGGTATGCATCTGTACTTTAAATAAAGTGGTTTGCTATGCGAGGTAAGGCTGAATACATGGGTTTATATGCATGAACAAATACTGGTTGAGTAACATGAATATAACTGAATGAGAGTACATGTATATATGAAACTGCTGTAGATACTAATTATGCAATACTATGCATATAACTATGTATACTGTAACTGAGATCATATTAACATTGGGTACTGAGTTCTGATAACTAAATGACTGATATCTGAGTTCACTGATAACTATATTACTATTAGTTGGGTGACTATTTCTGATAGCCCTGATACTGTAGAACTGAACTGAGTTCTATACTGAGCTAGATGACTGTGTCTGACAGTCCTAGTTCTGTAGAACTGAACTGAGTTCTATACTGAGACTGAAACTAAAACTGAGGGAGGTAATCATCTAATCAACATGCCCTAAATAAGATAATCAGGGTCTAACCTGTAACCTCAGTTGAAAGGGTGTCAGTACCATACCACGGGTAAAGACAACTAAAGAGTCACCCTCATCTGGCAGGTGCCCTGAATGAGAACAGTGGTACCCTCAACTGGCAGGTAAGATACCTCATCAACTCTCAAATAGCAGGATGATGTCTCAACCTATGCTGGCAACGTAGTTCTAGAATGCAAGGACTGCTTCTAAGGATCACACCCTCTACTGGCAGGTGAGTCCCCATTCTTGGGTTCACTCGGTGCTGAATCCTATTCTTAACTGAATAGACCGTGGACTGATTACTAAACTTTACTAGATTTGGCTGAGCTATTACTGATCGTGTTGACTGACTGAATTGGACTGAGTTCACCGAGTTCTATAACTGACTGAGTACTACTATTTTATGACATAGCTGAGACTATTCTATAACTACTATAGCTCTAGGACAACAGATAGATTGTCGGGTATTAGATACCCCCAAGACTCTATAGCATGAAAAGTAAAGCATAGCATGATCTTGAAATGCATAACAAGGTCCACTGGTTAATAATTTCTTCATAAAGACATTTTATCAAACACTTGTAGGGTATAAACTTGTACATATACTAGCATGTCATGATTTCACCATTTAATTCACATAGACATTCCATCAAACACATGCGGGCCACAGCTTAATGCATATAATCATGGAAAACATGTAAACTTTGTAACTACAACACCCAAACTTGCTAATTCAAGGATTATAACATGGGAATTAAAAATTCAATATACATGCTTTTTCAATTTCGTGGAATCTAAAATTAAGCATGGATTGAAACTCAATTAATTTCATGAACATGAAATATAATCCAATTTCAAGCATGTAAATCATGAATCAATAATCTTATAGTTTTAAAAATAGGTTCTTGGACTCTATGGGTGAAAGGAACCCATAGATGAATACCTAACATACCTTGATTGTTAATTTTGTGGAGATTAGGGTGAGTTCTTAAGACTTGATTCATGAACTTGATGAAGCTAGGTGTAAGACCCCGTAAAATTTTAAAGCTTAATTCAGTCCTCTAAGCTTGTCAAGGGGCCCCAAACTTAGAAAATTCTAGCTAGGTTCCCAGACTTAGCCTATTATTGGCCTTCAAAAGTTGGTAATCTCATTTTGCCACCTTAACGTCCTTTAATGGTCTGTATTTTTATTAGTTCATGATCAGGAAGGTCAATAGGTTTTTCCGGATAAGTTTTGGATTTTTTGAAATACGTTTAGATCATGTTCGGAGTCCCAAAATAGTGGACCAACGCGATCATGGTGCGCCGCATCGCTAATTGCGTTGGTCTATATTTGTGCAGGCTGCCAGAGCCAAAACATCTAAGGCTCGACGTGATCATGCCGCGATGCATCAAGTATTGCATCTTATCCATCAATGCGCCGTGTCGCTTATAGCGTCGGTACCCAGTTTTTAGTCATTAAATGTCCGCATTTTTAAGGGCAAAAGGGTTAATTTCCTATTCTTAGATAAACCCAATAACACGTGATTCAGTAATATTTCACCCAAAATATAGAGTTTTGCTCAAGTTTCTCTCAAGAACAAGTTAGGGTTTTTAATTAAGGATTCAAATTTAATACTCAAAGTAAAAAATCTCTCCATCAATCTTTGTAAAATCAGGAACTAAGGTATGTCAAGGTTGATTTATGGATTTCTTTCATTCATGAAGTCCAAGAACCCTCTTTCAAATTATAAAACATGATATTTATGTTGTGGGTTATTTGTAACCATGTTTATCTTGTTGTATGATTCCCAAGTTGGAATCTTTATGAGTTTTCATGAAACTACGTTAGCATGCAAGATAAAATCCATGAATTGAGTTGTTTATGATGTGTAATTTGATGATTTCACTGATGCCCTAAGTTGTGCATGTAGGGTGTTTGACAAAATGGCTAGGAGGATAGAAATTGGGTATTATAGCTCAATTGTGACTCAAATAATAAATGCATGTTTTGCCCTTATGACCAAGACTGACTCCCAATCTATTGTGTTCATTATGAGTATTTGATTGAATGTTAATGAGATTAGGTTGATGAAAGTATAACATATCTATATGCAATTTCATCGATGTACAACATTATGACAACCACGTGTTTCATGAAATCCCCAACTTATTGTATTATGAATTGTTGATCTTGGTTATGTGTTCACAAAGTGTCAAGTCTTGTCAGTTTCATGCGATCGAGTCCTGGGGGTACTTCTACCCAACAATTTAACAGTGTGCCTAGATCCAGAGTCAGTTTTCATGATACTCCCATTCAAGCCATGATCATCAGAATTCAGTCAGTTTCATGACTCAGGAAAACTCAGTAATCTCAGTCAGTTATCTGATCTCAGTAGTATTTTGTTAGTCAATAGAATTTAGTGAACTCTGTTTAAATCAGCTAAAAGATACTATCAATAACAGTTCAGTTTAAATCAATTCAGTGTCTCATCAGTTGGGAGTAAGATTCAGCACCAAGTAAACCTAAAGATGGGGACTCACCTGTTAGTCAGTAGAGGGTGTGATCCTTAGAAACAATACTTGCGTTCCAGAACTACGTAGCCAGCGTAGGTTGAGATGTACCCTATGAGTTTAGGGATTATACACCTCATTTGAGTTTCCTACTAGAAGGGGTTGTTGAAAGAGCTCCCTGTCAGAGAGGGCTTACTCACAGCTTGTCTTTACCTATGGCATAGTACTGACACCCTTCCAGCTGGGGTTATAGGTTTCACCCCACCAGTTCTATTTTAGGGCATGTCGGTTAGATAATTACCTCCCAAAGTCTCAGTTTCGGATCCAGTCTCAGTAATAGACTCAGTTCAGTTCTACAGTGTAAGGACTGTCACATACAGTTGCTCAGTTCAGTACGAAACTCAGCTAGTTCCATCAGAATTAGGATTATCAGACACAGTCACCCAGTTAATAGTATATTAATTATACGAAATTCATATTACCAGTATTCATATTTTAAGACTATCAGATATAGTCAGTCAGACCAGTTCTTCATAATCAGAACTATCAAAAATAGTAATTTCTTTATCAGTAATATGACATCAGTTCCTTAGTACTCAATAGACTTAGTCTTTCGGTATCCCAGTATTAGTACCCAGATATCAGTAAATCCGCGTTATCAGAATTCATGAGTTAGTGTTATCACGATCTCAGATACAGTTTCATTTCATGCATATATTCTCACGTTCATGTCATTCAGTCAGTTAGTATTATTCATGCATATGAACCATTGCATTCAACCTACCTCACTTGCATACCAGTACATTCAATCGTACTGACACATTTGTGCTATGGTGTTTTATATTATAGGTTCAAAAGCACACGCTTCAAAATATCAGTAGCATTCCAATTTCAGCAGCCAAACTCATCAGTGAGTCCTCATCATTCGAGGATGTTATTATTTGATTATTTCATTATTTTAGTACTTAGTTTATTTTAGCAAATGGGGTTAGTTGGGGGATTGTCCCATCAACTCTTTATTCAGAGAGTTCAATTTTAGAGGCTTTCAAACTACAACTTGTTCAGATAGTTATTTCAGTTGTTTTGGTATTGTTACACCATATTTTCAGTTATGTATCAGTATTGAACCTTATGGCCTTTTAGTTCATGTTTTTCCATTTATGATATTACTATTATTATTCAGGGTTCTATTAAAGATATCAGTCATGGGTTGGCTTGTGGTTCTTCGAGATTATGAGTACCATGTAGCGTTCTGGGTACGATATTTGGGGCACCACACTAGGGCTTGTTCTTGAGAGGATTTTATGAAAAGGATGAGCAATTATGCTATTTGAGGCTTTAATCCCGTGTTATGGAGCTATTGGGTGAAGGAAAAATGACCCATTTTCCCGTAAAAATGTGGAAAAAAACTACAAAAATTACCTGGACTGGACTGGCCAGGGTGCCTCAGGCTCTGTAGCTCTTCTCTTGGCAGGGTGCCGTGGTCTGCATCGCGGGCTTCCCCCAATACCGGATTGGGTAGGGCACGGTGGGCTAATCGCCCTAAGCCACTATTTTAGATTTTCAATCATACCGTTACGCTTGTTTGAAAATTCTAAAACTCACCCGAGATGTAATATTGACTTCCCCGATCATGAATCAACTTAAAAACTAACTTTCTAAGGTCAGGAAGGTCGTTAATAAATTCCTCAAAGTTTGAGGGCTTTAGAAATAACTAAGTCCTATTACTTAGCTGAAATTTTTTAAGTCTGGGACCTCTTTTGGCACACTTTAAAGGATTTTGCTGGGTCTTACACTGACCATTCTAAAAGTCTTGGCCAACACATTATTGTCATCAAGCATTTGTTTTTAGATCAATAAAAATTTCAGAATGAAGCTACATACAATATTAAATTTTTACCTTCTAAAACAAGATATATTATATTAATAAGATCTTTAAAGTAATTTTTGATTTCACAGGATTATATAATGAGGATACAATACTTACCTGACAACATTAATCATATTTGAAACTTCATTTTTTGTATCATAAATATATAGCTGTGCAAATTTTGGAGTAGATCCTTCAGGAGGTAGTAAGCTACTAATTTGATGATAATTTTGTTCAAATAATCTGAATGTTCTTGGCCTTCGTGTCTGATTGATTGAGGCATCCACCTTTCCTCCCAATGATGTAATGAGAATATAGAATTATAACTCCTTATTTTTTTCTCGAAAATGACTACATTTAGGACCTATAGTAAAAAAATTATAGAATGAAGAAGTTTAATATAGGTAGAGATGAATATGGTGATATTAAAACCGATGATTTCTCTAACCTGATCCAAAGCAACAGCTGTTCCAAAATTTGAGGAGACTTCTTAAGATATGAAAGCTTTATTTTTCCTTGTTGACAACACAACATAAAAATTGATTTTTCTTATTTGTAATGCTTTTGTGTTCTTTCTTCATACCAAAAATTGGCCCCACAATTTCCACATTCATACGTAGTATCTCCTAAATCCCATTATTCCATAATTGCAATAGTGTATATTGTTAAAGACATAACATTATAGATTTAATTGATCAAATTATTTTATCTTAAGTCAAGAGTTTTTCCGAAGAGCCTTCAATGCAAATGTCGCCATATTCAACATCAACATCTATTGAAAGTGGTGGAAAAATTAATAAATACACTTGAATTTTCAATATATATCTATATTTATCAAGATAGTTTTATATGTAATAGTAATAGAAGTAAGCAAAGTATGATTTTCATACCTGAATACTTTTCTTCTTCATCATCTTCTATGTTATGTTGAAGTTAATCTGTTATGTATACAAATTTATGATTATATATAGATGTAAATGTAATAATCTTTTTGTAAATTAAAGATTGTTGATTCAGAAACTCACTTCTAATATAATGTAAATTTTTAAAGATAAATAAATAATTTTAGGAATATACCTTGTATGACAGTGTTGTTTATTGTTGTGTTGATTTCTAGTAAGAAAGATACACTAATTAACTGTCTGTACTATTAACAATGTATATTATTTTTAACTGATAACTAATGAGAACTTGAAAAACTTACATTTCATTATTGGAGTTTCATTTAAATCTGGCAGAAAATTATGTGTTTGTACATCTACAAATTAAATGAAATGTATTACTATATGATTTGCAAAATCATATTGAAATAACAAAGTTTTAGCTTAGGATCTAGTTCAATGAAAAATTTAAAGCACTAATAAAATTGTATTACCTTCAGGTAATACATTTAGATCAGGCAATATGTTGTCACCATGCATACCTATATAAGAAGAGTTAGAAAGTAAGTTTTAAATTATATTAAATCAGGGATTTTATCGCTCACCATTTGTTCTATCAATCAATTGTGCTAGTATTTCTTCACTCTCAATAGAATAATTTTTGTACTTTGAGGGTTCACCTTTTTCTGTAGAAGATATTTGTATGTTATTTTAGCTTATCCTTTAAGAGAAAACCAAATATTGATAGAAATATCAAAGTAATTTTTGTTTTTGCCTGTAAATTAGAGATGTGAGTAGTAATCAAAGGTCATACCTTTGTTAAAAGTGTTTTGTCTACACCGTTTTTTATTCTGTATGTAGTATCTGCTTAATGCTGAAATAGATTTCTTTTTATTTCCATCTATAAGGACTTTAGAATTTTGATTTAATATGCAAATTTAAAAGATTTTGAAAGAAAGATGAAATTTTTTGACAGAGGAAATATAAGTAATCTTAAATATCAACTGTTATTGAGAATTTCAAAACTGGTTATTACTATGTAACTGCCATTTTAAATCTTTTAATGAATAAAGTTTGATTTTGCACTATAAGTACAACAGTTTCATAAGAGTTTACTAAAGGATAATAATAATGAGTTTAATACAGTAATTAAAATTTATGAAAAAATATAAGGACATGAAAATAATTCAGCATGTAATTATTCTTATATATGGTAATGTTTACATAGTTATAATGGTAGTTATTTAGAAAAAATGAATTTGTTAATGATCTTTATGTGTACTATTCATGGAAACTGAATCATCATTTATTGAAAATTATATGATTATTTTCGATGGAGTAAGTTCATACCTTATATTATTTCCAACATCAGTTACTTTGCCAGAGAATCAGGAGAAAGAACTCCCTGAGATTGAATAGAAGCTATGAAATTTAGACACTGAAACTGATGCTATGAAATTCAGACACTGAAACTGACAGATGTCCTACTCAATGATTAAAAAATGAGTCCATATATAATGATTGACATGAGTGAATAATTTAGAGTGAAGAGATAAATTTTAGTGTCAAGAGGAAATAATTCATCGTCCATACAATATTTTAAATCACTTTTTATAAATCTAAAAAATGAAGTACACATTGTTCGATTGTACTGATTTTGGGTAGTGATGTCAAATTACACAAGCCTAAACATCCAGGATTTTTAGTGGCATAAGGCCATCTACTTTGACGTCATAGTATTTATCGAGAAGCAAAGATTGTAGTGTCTAATTTAGCAACTGTCCAATATTTTTAGTTACCTCGATAGTGCTTTTGTAAATTTAACAACAGAAGTATAAAATACCGTCAATTAGTTGAATTATTAACTCAATTTTATTGTGGTTTGTTTCACTCATTGTTCGGGTCAATTTTTTATGAATGGGCCAACTTATGTTGTGAGTTTTATATTTGGGAATGTTGTACTTAATAATAGTGTAGTTTAGTAATAAATTAGTTATAAAATTTATACTTCTTATTCCTTTTGTTATTTTTCTTAGTTGATACCTAAACTTATCATTCTTCATCTTAATCCTTGCAGGTATGCATCTGTTACTTTGCCAAAGAATTAGGAGAAAGAACTGCCTGTGATTGAACAGACGCTATGAAATTCATACATTGAAACTGACAGATGACCTCCTCAATGATTAAAAAATGAGTCTAGATATAAAGATTTGCATGAGTGAATACAAGAGGTACACATTGTTCGCTGAAAAATTATATTTTTTAAGGGGTTTTAAACTAAAATGTTCCTAATTTTTGAATTATGTGAAAGTATTATAGCTTGCCAAATATAATGGGAAATCTCATTCATGAAATCTCAAGGTAAACTACTAAGTATGAAGTTGATTTCTTATGAACGTTTAGTTAAATATATAGGTCATGGTTTCGAGCCTTGAAATCTATCATTGATGTTTGCATCAAGATAGACTTCCTCCATGACACCCTCTCAGGTTACAACTTTTTTCCCATATCCAGTGTGAACATAGGATAGTTTATGCACCTGGATGCCATTTATTTGATTTTGCAATATAAGAGATTAAGTGTAATATGTTAGAGATTTAGTGAAAAAAATCGTATATAGGATTTGAAAAGTATTGCAGATAAGAAGTTAATCGAAATTATGAGTTAAGATCTTGGACTGTTAACTATATCATCAGGGGTACGAATTTTAATTTAATGTATAAGGTCTCACTTATGTGAAATAATGGGTTATGCCGAGCCTTGTTATTTTGGGATGTTATCTAGCCCATTTGCTTTCTAACTTACACTAGGGTCATGATTGCAAAACTGAAGCTAGTCTCACCATGCCTGTTTGATCTTTTTACTAGGATTGTATTTATTTCTCAACTAGTTTATGTTACATTACTATTTATTTATTAACTAAATCTACTTGTTGTTCATGATGTACAAGAACTAATTACTTTATTTTCTAATTTATCATGGAGCAAACTCAGGGAATCTGGGAAATTATTGTCCAAAGCATGGTGGAATCATTCAACACCATCCAAGAGCTTAAACATCACTTTAGGTCTTTCCTTATCAGCAACGTAGAAAGACTATGGACAACTCTTCCACATTTTCTAAGGTATGCATCTGTTACTTTACCAGAAAATCAAGAGGAAGAACTCTCTGAGATTGAACATACGCTACGAAATTTAGTGTCTGAAACTGACACTATGAAATTCAGACACTAAAACTGACTGATGTCCTCAATGATTAAAAAATGAGTCCAAAAAATGATTTGCATGAGTGAATAAGTTGGAGTAAAAAGATGTATTTTAATGTCAACAGGGAATGACTCATCGTCCAGGTAACATTTAAAAACACATTTTATAAATCTAAAAAATGAGGTACACATTGTTCGTTGAAAATTATTTTTTTAACATTTGTAGATATATTTTCTACTATTGAGTTCTCTACTTATTCCAACACTGCTATGTAAGCAAAGAATAATATAAGGCCATATCACAAACTATTGTCTCATTACATTTAACTCAACTTCAACTAAAACTCACCAGAAAATTGAGCTTCTAATAAATTAGTAAACATAGTTTGTGCAGACATAGATTCACCTCCAACCGTGTTAATGCATCCAGCTGATTATACTACTTTTCTCATTATTTTTATTCTATATTTCTATTGATTAACAAAATTTTTTTACATAAAAGATCAAATAGTTAGAATGTAATCTAAATTGGTGATGATTACATAATGTATGATTTGGTATTTTCAGATGCAAATCAATGAAGCTTGGAAGCTGAAAGTAACTCCTGATCATACATTGCTTCCTAAGGAAAAACTGCAAGCCAAGTGTAATACCCTGTAAAAATCTGAGCTAGTTTCAGCTCTCAGTTGTATGTTTAAGGGGATCAAGACTTGAAAACCTTACTATGTGTCTAGGAATTGGTCATTTTCAAGATCTATAGACTTTAAGAATTTTTAAATCGACCTTCTCAGCCCCAAAATGTTAATTTTTAAGTTGATTCATAATTATGGAGGTCAAAGTACATGTCGGGTGAGTTTCAGAACTTTTGGATGGGCATAAGGTCATGTTTGGAAAATGAAAATAGTAGCACCATCGGGATAGGCTTGTGGAGCCCAGTTTAGTCCACCCGGATAGATCCCACGGTGCGGGGCTTACCCTACCGGTCTAGAGCCCGCGTCCCCCAGTCCCCATTTTATCTAGTTTTTGCTCTTAAAAATTTAAGGGTATTTGGGTCATTTTTCCTTTACCAAATACATCCATAACACGAATTTCAACTCCCAAAAGGGGATTATTTTCCCCTTTCACTCTAATTAGATCTCAAGAAACCCTTCTTATTCTCCAAGACCAAACCCAAACTCTTCCACAAGAAAACTAAGGATTCAAGTTTTCTTCACCAATCAAGAGGTTTAAGGTATGTGGGACTATCCTAAACCTAGTGGGTGGATTGTATTGTTTTTAATAAGTTTTAAAGTTATGAAATTATTTATATAAGCATGGTTTTTGAGAATACTTTGAAGCATATGCATTATGAACCCATTTTGAAGAGATTATCCTGTAGTTTCCCAGGGAATGAATTATAGTTTTGTTCTCAAAGGTTGTGTGACTTCAAGAAATAATATGAGAGCATGACTCATGAAATTTCCCTCTCAACTTAGAATTGCTGACTTATGTAATACCCCAAACTTTCTTCAAGTCAAATCTAGTCTCAAGAGAGTTATTGATGTATTCCTAAATGATTAATATTTAAATCAGATAGAATTTCCCTAATTTTGAATTATTATCATATGGGAAATTGAATTAGCCTTCTAACGATACCAATTTCATCCAAATTCAGTATTGGAGTAAAAAGTTATGGACGTTTTACAGAGAACTATCGGAACTACCAGAAGCTACGATCAGGATGACGGACCATCGAGCCAGCGATGGACCATCGCCCAAGCCATTGCTACTAAGGTAGTGAGTCTCTATTCTAGTCCAGGTGCGATGGTCAGAATGATGGACCGTCAAGCCAGTGATAGACCATCACACGAGCCATCGCAGATCCTATTCAGTGAATTCTAAGCCATTTTTAAAAGGGTATTTGGGTCTTTTCAGTCGTTTTAACCCCTAATTATATCAGACCATGGGTCATAAGTTCATTATCCATCTACAACATCAAATTAGGGTTTTCTCTCAAAGATAATCCACAAGAATAAGATCCGAATCATTATTCAAGAAACTAAGAGATTCCAAGTTCTTCAAGTCCAAGAACTTCAAGAAACTCACAACCCAGGTATGTCATGTATTGATTTATGGGTCCCTTTCTCCCATGAAGCTTAAGAATCTCTTTTCAAAATCCAAGATTTGTGTATTTATGAATATTCATAATTTAAATTGAATTGAAATTCATGTTCATGATGTTGTGGGGTTTTGATTCATGTTTGAAATTGCATATTCCAATGATTGACCCTAGGACGTGGTGATTTGCATAATAATGATGATAAACCCTTAAATTTACACATTGATTGATGTATCTATGATTATTAGATGTGTTGATGATTGTATAACCAAAGCATGCTCTCCATGTGTTCGATTAAATGCCTATGTGAAGGAAAAGTGCCATACTAGTATGATAATATGAAATCCCAATTTATGTACAAGTTTATGCATGTCCAGTTTTGATGAAATATCTTATTCAATGAATTATAGATATATGTGTAGCCAATGTGGTGCTTTAGAACTTGTACTTTATGAAATCTCCAACTTATTTTATTATGGATTGTGATGTAGGTCATGTATCCAAGAAAGTCATGCTTTGTCAGTTTCCTTCTATCGAGTCCTGGGGGTACTTGTACCCAAAAATTTAGTTGTGTACCTAGAATCAGTGTTATGTTTTCAAGATACTCTCAGTCAAGCCATGATCCATAGAATTTAGTCAGTTTCATGACTCGAGAAAACTCAGTAATCTCAATAGTATTCCTTCAGTCAACGGAACTCAGTTAACTTAGTCCAGTTCAGTTCAGTTAATCATGTTCAATATCTATTCAGATGGGAGTAGAAATTAGCATCGAGTGAACCCAAGGATGGGAACCCACCTATTATATGAGGGTGTGATTCTTAGAAGCAATCGTTGCATTCCAGAACTACGTAGTCAGTGTAGGTTGAGACATTATTGCCTGTTGTATAAGAGCAGATGAGGTGGCTTAACCTGTTAGTACTTAGTTCATTTCAGTAGTTGGAGTTAGTTGGGGACATGTCCCATCAACTCCTTATTCAGACAGTTTAGAGGCTTTAAGGCTATAGTATATTCAGACAGTTTATTTTAGTTTTGGGTATTTTTATACCTTATTTAAATATTATTTTATCAAATTTTATGTTTCAGATTTGAACCTTATGGCCTTACAGCTTATGTTTCCATATTTATATACGTATATTATGCAGTGTTCAGGTACAGATATCATTCATGGGTTAGTTTGTGGTCTTTCGAGGTCATGATCACCGTGTAGAATTCCGAGTACCAGATTAAGGGCATTACAACTTACCATATTATGGGTTATCCAATTGCATGTCTTAAATTATGATTCAAACATTTTACCATCATTGTGGACTCGACATTGTTTTATGAATTGAAGAGATGATTTCTTCTTGTTTATGAATGTTCAATGTGTTAATTAAAATAACTGCATGGGTTTTATGAATGAGTTGGCCACCGTATGTTGAAATTGAAATTTTGATATCATTATATAGGTTGCATATGCTTTGAAAATACAAACTCTTATGTGACCTTGATAAATCCTTTATAGTGGTCTTTAATATGCTTTTGAATAATAAAGGGCTATAGATGTAATATGCTAAGATATGAGTGACTTGTAAGTCCTAGTATAATGATACCCTGTGTTGATATGCCCTTAGCAAAATAAGCACTAAATGTTTGAGCATGAAGAATGATTTTAAAGTACTAAAATTAGGCTTTAAGAGAGTAAGATGATTACTCGAAGAAGGCACGAGTTCAGATAACCCACAGCCTGAAACTGTAATTTGTCGATGCGGGTTTTATTTTGGGGAAGGTATGTCATGCAAGGAGGCATATCCTTTTCCTATGTCACTGTGTGTCATGCAAGGAGACTGCAATACCCCAAACTTTCTTTAAAGTCTAATTTAGTCTCCAAATTTAGGGATGACTTCCTAAGTGAGTAATGTTTAAATCAGATATAATTTCCCCAATTTTGAATTTTTATCATATGGGAAATTAAATTAGCTTTCCAATGCTACCAATTTCGTAAAAATCTAATATCGGGGTAAAAGTTATGGACGTTTTACAGAAAGCAGTCTGAACTACCCAGGTGCGATGAAGAGATCCGACAGACCATCGAACTAGCGATGGACCATCGCCCAGATCGTCGAAGCTGAGGCAGTGAGTCCACTCTCTGTCTAAGTGCGATAGAGAGGTCCATCAGACCATCAAGCTAGCGAAGAACCATTGCTCGAGCCATCGCAGACGAGGCAGTGAACCCCTATTCTGGTCCAGGTGCGACGGTCAGTCCGACGGACCATCGACCAAGCGACGGACCATCGCACCAACTATCACAGATCCCACTCAGTAATTTCAAGTTATTTTTAAAAGGACTTTTTGGTCCTTTTCCACCCTTTTTAACACTTATTTAAATCAGATCAAGGCTCATAACTCCATATTCATCTATAACATCGAAAGCTAGGGTTTCTTTGAAGATCAAAAACCCAAGAACAAGATTCAAACCCTTCTTCAAGAAAATAAGAAATTCAAGTTCTTCAAGTTTAAGAACCATCAAGAAGACATCAAGATCTGTGTTTCCTAATCTAAGAACGTTCAAGAAACGTTAGTTTTCTTTCAAGATTCAAGCTTTTAAGGTATGCAATGTTGATTATTGGGTTTCTTCCACCCAAGAAGTTCAAGAATCCCTTTTTAAATTCAAAGATTGTGATTTTACAAGTTTTCATGATTCATGTGAATTGAAGTTCATGTTCATGTTATTGTTGAGATATAGTTCATGCTTTAGGATACAAGTTGTAAGTTTTGATCTTGATGTGAGTTGAATTGCATTATTTTCATGTTAAATCCCTAAAGTTGCATATTGATGGATGTATTTATGATAATTAGGTATAGAAATTGTTGAATAACCAAAGTATGCTCCCCATATGTTTGATAAAATGCTTATGTGAAGGAATTAGAGTCATTATAGCATGTTGACTAGAAATCCCGCATTTGTGTGTAAGTGCAATCATGTTAAGTGTTTATTGTAAGACCTTGTTGAATGGAGTATGAGCCAATAGCATGTCTCCCTATACTATCACATGTTTATGATTCCCAATTGCTTGAAGAGATGCTTTAATGATTGTAATAGTGGATGAAAGCCCATGGTCTTGATTATTTAAGTTGGTTATGTTTTACTTTTATGTTATTGAGTCCTCGGGGTATTTATACCTAAAAAATTAGCTGTTGTATAGAGACAGTATCAGTTTTCACGATGATCTTAGTCAATCCACGATCCTTAGAACTCAGTCAATTACAGAATTCAGTACTCTCAGAAAGTTACAGAACTTAAGAAATCTCAGTAATCTAAGTATTATTAGCATTCCAGCTTCAGTTCAGTACTCAGCTTAGATCTTAGTAGTATTCAACGATTCAATTTAGACCTCAGTAACATTCAAGTAATCAATTCAGAACTCAGTATCATTTAGTTAGATAACGATATTCAGTAGCATTCCATTAGTCTTTAAAACCAAGTAAGCTCAGCATAACTCAGCTGATCAGTATGATCAGTAACAGATTTAGCTCAATCTAGCATAGTTTAAGAAAAAAAATCAGTTCAGAGTTTTTCAGTTGGGAGTAGGATTTAGCATTGAGCTAACCTAGGGATGGGATCTCACCCGTTAGAGAGGACTGAGATCCCTAGGAGCAATCCCTAAGTTCCAAAACTACATAGCCAGCGTAGGTATGAGATGTCAACCGTTAGATAGGACTAACATACTTAGTTATCATCCATTAGTATATTATATATATAGGACTAATCCCAAGGGTCACCCGTTAGGTAGGACTGACTCCGTAGCAGTAGTGTCTTTACCCGTGGCACAGTACTGATACCCTTCCAGCTGGGGTTATAGGTTGGACCCCACAAGTTAAGATTCGAGGCATGTTGGTTAGATGACTACTTCCCGCAGTCTCAATTTCAGAATCAGTCTCAATAAAGGAACTCAGTTCAGTAGTACAGAGTAAGGACTGTCAGATACAGTCAATCGTTATGATTATCATCAGACTCAAAAATCACCTGCTAGATAGGACTGATCTCAAATTCAGTTAAGTACTCTCATTATCAGTAGATACAAAGATCATCCACTAGATAGGACTAATCTCAGAGTTCAGTCGAGTATTCCCATTATCATTAAGTTTAGAGATCACCCGCTAGAGAGAACTGATCTCAACTTCTACACTCAATTATCAATATTAGAAGATTTAGTTATTCAGTATCTCAGTATTTGTAGTGAGTTCAGACATCAATAAATCAGTATTCGAGTCTCAGTATTTAGTGTCATGATAATTTCAATTATGGTTTGTGAATTCATGTATATGTCCTCATTTAGTACTCTCATGTTATTCAGTTAAGTAATTGGTCATGCATAAGCCCTTGAATTTAGCCTTACCTCATCTTGCATACTTAGTACATTCCCACGTACTGACGCATTTGTGCTATAGTGTTTTACTTTACACTATAGGTTTAGAAGCATGAGATCCAGAGCACCCATAACAACTTTGTTCCAGTTAGCAGCAGTAGACCTAGCAGTGAGTCCTCATCATTTGAGAATGGTTCTTATTTTATTTTATTACTAGTTTCAGTATTTTAGTAGTTGGAGTTAGTTGGGGACATGTCCCATCAACTCCATAGTTCAGACATCTTAGAGGCTTTCAGATTACAGAGTTTTCAGACTAGTTATTCCAGACAGATGTTTTAGTTTGGATGTTGATAAACTTTATCTAGTTTTATTTTAGTTGTACTTTAAGTATTGAACCTTATGGTGAGTTTCTGCTATTTTTCCATATTTATTTTAGTATATTATGTCGTGCTTGGTTACAGATATCAGAAAGGGTTAGTTTATGGTCCCTCGGGGTCATGAGCATCGTGTAGCATCCAGGGTGCCAGACTCGGGGCGTTACAAACTTGGTATCAAATCCTATGTTTCAACCATGTCCTAGGAAGTCTAAAAGCCACATCTAGTAGAGTCTTGTGTATGGGTGTGTTACGCGCCACATTTATGTACAGGAGGCTATAAGATATTTTAGGAATAGTTTTCCTTCTTTCAGTGTTCATGTTGTGCGAGTGTCCATATGTCCCAGTTGATCCTTTGTCTAATCCATTCTTCCTTTTGTTTATAGAGTATGCCTCCTCGGAAAGCCAATGCTCATAGAGATGATAACCATGTACCTCAGCCAGTAGATCCTGAGAATGAGACTGTGTCACATGTAGAGTTTTGGGCGGCTTTTCAGGTACTAGCCCAAGCTGTGACCACTAGTGTTCAGGGTAACCGTTAGGCTACAGTCCCACCTCAGTAAGATGGGGGTTTAGCTGCAGCCAGAATCAGAGATTTCATGAAAATAAACCCGCCAGAATTCTTTAGGTCATTAGCAAGTGAGGACTCACAACTTTATCTAGAGAAGGTGAAGAAGATCACCTAGATTATGCATTTGTCTGAGGAGGAGAGTGCAGAATTAGCATCATATAGGTTAAAGGATATTGCTCATGATTGGGTAGTGATGTGGAAGAAGAGTAGAGGGGAGGATGCTACTCCCATGACTTGGCAGGTATTTCAGGATGCTTTTCTAGATAAGTTTTTCCCGCTCAAGATGAGAGAAGCTAAGGTAGAAAAGTTCATGAACCTAAGGCAAGGCTCTATGACAGTTAAGGATTATTGTCTTAAGTTCAACCAGTTAGCTAAGTATGCTCCCGATTTGATGGCTGACCCTAGAGCTAGCATGAGTAAGTTTGTGACTGGTGTGTCCGGGTTAGTGTTGAAGAAGCGTAGGATTGATATGCTCAATAGATATATGGATCTTGCTAGGATAATGATGCATGCTCAATAGACTGAGTCATATAAGATGAAGGAAAGGTAAAGAGAGAATAAGAAATCTAGAATAGGTAGTTATAGTTTCTCTTAGGCAGGGTCACAAGGTGGTAATCGTTCTCAGTATAGTCAAAAGTTTTCAGTCCCATCTCCATCCTCAGCTAGTGTACCTATACCAAACTTCATGGATATCAATTATGATGGAGCGCCGGGCTCCAAAGCCCAGAGTAGCATGAGAAATGAGTGTACCTATCTACGTTGCAAAGAATGTGGCAAGAATCACCTAGGTATGTGTAGAGCAGATAGCGAGGTATGTTTAGGATGTGGTAATCCAGGCCATAGGATACGGTAGTGTAGAGTGCTATCACAGAGGGGTAAAGATTCGTGTCAGCAAGGCATGAATAGTGGTTAGCATCAGAATAGATTTTATACACTCCAGACCCGTCATAACCCAGAAGGTTCCCCTAACATAGATTCGGGTACATTATAAGTTCTTTATATTCATGATATGTATTATTAGATTCCTTGATCCCATTTGAGCTTATGTTTCAGCATGAGTCAGTTAGTAACACTAGCAAGTCGGTTTAGCAATCAGATAATCAAATTCGTATAGTTTTTTTCTTATCTTTTCATCTAATCATGTTATTCGAAGTCTCATGAAAGATAACTATTCCAAGGTAGAACGTCCTAGTAGTTGCAAGATAAGTTCAATTCATGAGTCATGCATTAGTTTCTGATTCCCGAGGTTCAGTTATGATCTAGTTCATAGGTACGTTGTGCATCACCTCAGTTTTCTCAAGTATGTCGATAAAGTAAATGTTCTTAGAGAGAGATAGTGTCCCAAGGGGGATATACCCTATAACTCCCCAATGCTTTCATGTCCTTAAACCCATTCAGCTGCAAGTTCGGATGTTTCTTACAAAGTTAGTATTTGTTATCATTGCATATTCAGTAATGCATTCAAGAGTCAGTTCAATCAGATATTCGTGCATTAGACATGTATGTTCGGTGGAAGAAGCTCAGCTTATTAGCAATTTCAGTCAAGCTTTCATGAGAACAACTCAGTCAGATATCCATGCATCAGATATGCATGTTCAGTATGAAATCTCAGTATATCAGAAGTTCCAGTCATATAATCATGTTTCAGATGCTCATGTCCAGTAAGTAAGTTCAGCCTGCTAGTATTCTCAGTCTAACCAACCTCATCCGAGGATGAATGTTCCTAAGGGGGAGATATTGTCATACCCCAAACTTTCTTTAAAGTCTAATTTAGTCTCCAGAAGATTTAGGGATGACTTCCTAAGTGAGTAATGTTTAAATCAGATAGAATTTACCCAATTTTGACTTTTTATCATATGGGAACTTAAATTAGCTTTCCAACAATACCAATTTCACGAAAATCCAATATCAGGAAAAAAGGTTATGGACATTTTATAGAAAGCAGTCTGAACTACTCAGGTACGACGGAGAGGTCCGACGGACCGTCGAGCTAGTGATGGACCATTTCAGCTAAGGCAGTGAGTTCACTCTCTATCTAAGTGCGACAGAGAGGTCTCACGGACCATCGAACTAGCAATGGACCATCACCTGAGCCATCACAGATGAGGTAGTGAACCCCTATTCTGGTCCAGGTGCGACGGTCAGTCTGACGGACCATCGACCCAGCGACGAATCATCGCATTAATCGTCGCAGATCCCGCTCAGTAATTTCAAGTTATTTTTAAAAGGACTTTTTGGTATTTTCCACCCCTTTCAACACCTATTTAAATCATATCAAGGCTCATAACTCTATATTTGTTTATAACATCAAAAGATAGGGTTTCTTTTAAGATCAAAAACCCAAGAACAAGATTCAAACCCTTCTTCAAGAAACTAAGAAATTCAAGTTCTTCAAGTTCAAGAACCATCAAGAAAACATCAAGATCTGTGTTTCCCAATCCAAGAACATTCAAGAAACGTTAGTTATCTTTCAAGATTCAGGCTTTTAAGGTATGCAGATGTTGATTCTTGGGTTCCTTCCACCCAAGAAGTTGAAGAATCCCTTTTAAAATTCAAAGATTATGATTTTATGAGTTTTTCTTGATTCATGTGAATTGAAGTTCATGTTCATGTTATTGTTGAGATATAGTTCATGCTTTATGATACAAGTTGCAAGCTTTGATCTTGATGTGAGTTGAATTGCATTATGTCCATGTTAAATCCCCAAAGTTTCATAATGATTGGTGTATTTATGATAATTAGGTGTAGAAATTGTTGAATAACCAAAGCATGCTTGATAACGCTCAAACTACACCTCTCTAATGAGAATGTAAGCGATCGTTGTCAATATAAAACCCAACTAGGTTGGGGTCAAATCCCACGGGAAATATGGTGTGAACTTAAGTTGTTTTCTATTTAAGTAACTGATAGTTGGATATTTCCTGAAATGGGGGTTTTGGAGATTAGCCAATAACTGTTGGTCACTTTAGTTTTAGTGTTTGTAATCAAGAGTTTATGGAAAACTAGAATTATGTTCACTATGGGTTTTAGTACTTGACAAGTGCTAATAGTGATTCAAGATTCTCACAGTAGGTAGGACAACAGATTA
>NW_025820303.1:2545816-2605545 GCF_002878395.1 Capsicum annuum
ATAGTTGGATATTTCCTGAAATGGGGGTTTTGGAGATTAGCCAATAATTGTTGGTCACTTTAGTTTTAGTGTTTGTAATCAAGAGTTTATGGAAAACTAGAATTATGTTCACTATGGGTTTTAGTACTTGACAGATGCTAATAATGATTCAAGATTCTCACAGTAGGTAGGACAACAGATTATCTTTATCAAAGTTATGCCTAAATGTCTCTCGACCTACTTAAGCATTTAATTACCTAATCCTCTCGAACTTAGGAAATTTATATTTACTAACCAGACTTCACCCCAGGTTAATCAACCTTGTTACAACATCAATTATTAAATGGAAGTTTAGTGATTCCAAGTCCCTATCAATAATTCACTTCCTACTATATTTGATTTCTTATCTCAAGCAAATCAAAAAAGGTGTTATCTATCGTTTGTAACCAATAGGCAATAATTAAAATCTCGGAATTATCAAGGAGTCATATTACCTTTATAATCTTAAACACTTAGCATCTTACCAAGATTTAACCTATAGATCCCATAATTTGGGTTAAAGAGATTTAGTCAATCATAATGTAATAAGCGAAACAACTAGATGTATTCATAATTTTTAATATGAACTTACCATAAGATGAATAGTAACTAGTGATTCTCATATTAGATCACAATAGAAGTCCCAAAATATTGATGAAAATCTCTTCAAAGTTAATTCTTTTTCAAGCCAAGAAACTAGAGAGAAAAATAACAATATACGTGTGTCCCAACACAGGTTCCCAACTCCTTAGAAAACCCTAAACTATGCTTTAAATAGTTTACCCTAATTATAGAAACAAAATCATAGTGTTCAGCAATTTCTCAGATTAGATGATGACATTTGTGACACCTTATCAGGAGTCTGACGACTTATCACAAATGTCGTTAGCTTCTTCTTCAGTTTTTGCACTTCCTGCTTAAGGTTGATGATGAAACCTGACGACTTATCAACTCTTTGATGACTTATCAGGAAATGTCATCATAACTTTTAGCTGAGGTCCATTCTCTATCTAAGGATGACGGTATCTCTGATAACTTATCACATGGTTGATGACTTATCAGGAATATCGTCAGACACACTTCTCTTCTATTTGCTTCAAATTTTAAATCTTTTGTTTCTATCCTTGTTGGTTCTCTTGCATCTTGGCTTCTACTACAAAATGAAAGACAAAACAATCAAAAATGACAAAAAGTTGCTTAAGACCTTGCAATTATCCTCAGTTAAAAGCCTTAAATGTGTTAGCATCTGCTTATACATCAACACCCCCAACTTAAAACAATTGCTCGTGCTCAATCAACTCAAACACAACCAAGAGGATACAAAGTACATTCGGCAGTCAGTCATCCATATTATCTCAAGATATCTTCACCATCTCTACGGTCAGTCAATTCAAAAACAACTGTGTATATTATTGAAGAACAATAATTCAACACACATGAATCAAGACACGACATTAATTCAGCTATAACAACCATGCATAGACCATTATTACACTATCCAAAAAAGTTAGCAACTAGCAACATATCTGGTATGCCCTTATGTAATACCTGCACTTTTCCTAGCTTGAAAATTTTTCCCAAGAATGTTAGAAGCTTTCTTTGAAAGATGAATCCACTTTTGTAAATGTGGTATTTTTAATATTTTCACTTTTTGTCTATGGGAAATTCAATAAGCTTTCCATCGATACCAAATTCGCCCAAATCCGATAATCGGGCAAAGAGTTAGAGCCTTTTTAGTGAGACAGTATATCACCTGAGCCTTCAGCGCATCGCAGAGATAGCTCAAATGGCAATTTTCTATTTCCAGTGTTGCTCCACGATAGTGGCATGTCATGCCAAACTTCCAGGTCTCAAACAAGGTGGCAACGCGATAGCTTCGCATAGCGCCACCATGTAGATTCTCAATTATCCAGTTCCAGTGACTTGGTGTGATAGTAGCGCATTGCGCCAAGGATGAAAATTGAGAAATTTTCTCAAGAATTAAAATACGTGTCCTAGGGTTAAAAGTGTCAATTCTAAAAAACACGGATTTGAGCCTCCATTACACCAAAATATGCTCTATTGTCTCAAAATACTCTCAAGAACACATTAGGTTTTTTCATAGAAAATTCAAGTTCAAGAATTTCCTCTGTCAATCTTCGTATATTTACGAACCAAGGTGTGCGTAGTGTTCATTCATGGACTCTTTCCGTCCATGAGGACCAAGAATCTTTTTTCCAACTTCAAGTTTATGGATTTCTTTATGAGTTTCATGTTGGGTTTATTTTGTTCATGTTGAGAATGATTAATTGAATTCTAATCAATGTTGGGTGATCAATTTTATGTGGAATTGATTAGTATAGATGTATATTCATGTGAACTTATGATTAAACCCTATAATAATGAAATTAGAATTGAACCATGATGCCTAATTGTTGTACAATGTTGTTTACATTTACTATGCCTACCCTGTGTTTGATTGAATACCTCTATGAAGGAAAAGTTCCCAACTAGCATGATATTATGAAATCCCCATTTATGTACAAGTTTATGCATATCACATGTTTGATGAAGTGCTTTAATATATGAATTATGAATTATGTTGTTGGTCATGTATTTGAGTAAGTCATGTTATGTCAGTTTCTTTCCATCTAGTCCTGGGGGTACTTGTACCCGACAACTTAGCTATGTGCCTAGAGCCATGTCATGTTTTCATGATACTCTCAGAAAGGTCACAATCAATAGAACTCAGTCAGTCATGTGAATCAGGAAATCTCAGAAATCTCAGTAATCTCAGTAGTTCCGTAACCTCCATGATCTCAGTATTCCTAGTAAGTCTCAGTAACTTCAGTACTCTCAGTCAGTCCTCAGACTCAGTAGTATTCTATCAGTCAATGAAACTCAGTAAATTCAGTTTTAGCTTCGCTAAATGATACCATCAGTTAATCAGTTCAGTTTAGTTAAATTAGTTCTGTTTAGTTAATCAGTTCAGTATCTATTTAGTTGGGAGTGGGATTCAGCACTGAGTGAACCTAAGGATGGGGAATCACCTGTTATTCAGTGGAGGGTGTGATCCTTAGAAGCAATCCTTATGTTCCAAAACTATATAGCCAGCATAGGTTGAGATGCATCAATCGATGATGTTTGTATTAGGATAGACTGTCTTCATAGCACTCTCTCGGGGTACGACCTTTTCCCATATCTAATTTGAAAATAGGATTGTTTGTACACCTGGATGGCATTTATTATGATCTTGCAATATAAGATATTAAGTGTACTAGGTTAGATATTCAGTGAAAAAAATCGTATATAGGATTTAAAAAGTATTGTGGATAAGAAGTTAATCGCAATTATGGGTTAAGATCTTGGAGTGTTAACTGAACCATCAAGGTACGAATTTCAATTTAATGTATAATATCTCGCTTAAGTGAAATAATGGGTTATGCCGAGCCTTGTTATTTTGGGATGTTATCTAGCCCATTTGCTTTCTAACTTACACTAAGGTCATGGTTACAAAACTGAAGCTAGTCTCACCTTGCCTGTCTGATCTTTTTACTAGGATTATATTTATTTCTCAACAAATTTATCTTACATACTTTCTATTTATTAATGGGATATACTTGTTTTTCATGATGTACATGTACTAATTACTTTATTTTCTAATTTTTCATGGACCAGACTCAAGGCTGGGAAACTAAAAACAAAGCATGGTGGAATTGTCCAACACCATCCAAGAGCTTAAAGATCACTATAGGTGTTTCCTTATCAGCAACGTAGAAATAGTATGGACAATTATTTCACATTTTCTAATTATGATCTCTTGCTTTAAATGAGTTTTTTTAGTGACAAATATAATGTGCTAACTGCTAAGCACTCGATTATATACGATATATGAAATCTCCGCATAAATGAGTGGTATAATCTGTTGAAAGAACTCCTCAAATAAAAGAGGGATAGGCATTGGGTACTCAGAAGATGTGTTCAATTTATGCAGGACTATTGCACCGTTTGAATATGGTTCTTCTATTGATCTGTTTCTGGATGCGAATGCATGCTTCCCAAAGCATTTCATTTACTTTTGCATTTTGCATTTCTCGGTGTGAGAGTTGCAGTGTTGCAGTATTCTTTCTATAGATATGTTTCTGGATGCGAATACATGTTTCCCAAGCATGTCATTTGACTTTGCTTGTAGTGTTGTTCGTTTGACTTGTTGCAATGTTTCTTATTTTTTATAAATCTAAAAAATGATGTACACACTATTCATTGAAAATTTATATTTTTAATATTTGTATATATATTTTCTATTATTGAGTTCTCGATTTGTTCTCGGCACTGATCTGTAAGCAAAGAATAATATCAAGGCATATGACATACTATTCTCTCATTACATTTAACTCATATAATATTCTCTCATTAGAATAACTTTTTCAGTTAAATCAGATGTATTTATCATTGGTATTCTAGAATTGTAGATCATAAGCAAGAAGAGAAATAAAGGGTTTTCCCATCCAGACCATCATCATAATCTTTTAGGACATGTAGGAACTCTTATGGACTATCTTATTCGGTCCAAAAATTATGTTAATATAACTTTTAGCATCTCATCTAAGTGCATGATATCAAAATTTCAGGCTTGGATGCTCTTTTAAGAAGTTAGATTTTTGGAACTATTAAGTACACGACTGAGGGACTCATACAACATGTCTGAATGTAAAGATCAGTCCATGTAGGTCTACCGTGTGTACAACAGTGTTCAGATGATAGACCTAGTATGGTATCGATTGTGCTGATGTTAGATAGTGATGTCAAATTACCTAAGCCTAAACATCCAAGCGTTTTAGTAGAATAAGGCCATCTACTTTGACATCACAATATTTTATCAAGAAACAGAGATTATAATGTCTAATTTAGCAACTGTCTAATTTATGTTGGGTTTTCCTATCGTTATAGTTGGAGTAGGGCTCAGCACATATGACAAAGCATCTATAAGGGTTATATTTTAGATGTTTTATCCCTATTAACATGTCAACCTGCAATAATATCAATTCAGCAAAGACATAATTTAGCTGCTCAAACTTTTTTTTCCATTTGTCTCCAACAGATGGCATTGAATTTGTACTGGCATATTATTTTTCTCTGTTGTGGATTCACTATTATATTCAATCACATATCCAAATGAATGAATATCAAGATCGTGTAATATTGGTATGTCCTTGTGTTGGTTCATCCAAATAGGAGTTAAATACGACAAAATAGCCTGCAGTGTTGGCTGACTGATGTTCATGTTACATCCTACTGCATCAAAGAAATTTGGACGGTATAAAGGTTTTGGACATGACTGGTCTAAATCTTTCTACTCTAAACCAAATTAAGGTATATTTTTTTGTTTGACATTGTAATTATATTTCATTAACCTTTCGATCGAAATCCTACTATGTTATTCCTTCTGACAATTTCACTCGTCAACTTGACTATTCTGTTTATAATTCTCATTTGAGGCTATTTGAACCTGAGGATCCACTTATTTCACTACGTTTCTTTGGTTCTGCATTCGAAGAACTTCCTGATAAATCACTTTTGTACCTTTGAATTCCAACTTGATGATAATGTTCCTACAACATAGTCAGTTTTTGGAAACTTTGCTACATCGAGTTCTATTGGTACTTTGAAGGACATGTCTAATGAAATTTTTTAAGCGTATGTAAATAATTCCAAAGACCAATTTAATTTGAGGGGGTTGGGTTATTCTGACAATTATTCGTATAGAAACGCAGCTATGCCTTCGTGATCCTATTTCATTTGTCCACAATGTGTTGCATGTGGCCTCCTGTAATAGATATCCTTGAATGAGACAATAATTGATAACTTTCCAATGATTTCTTTGTTCTTTGATTCATAATGTACTAACATACCAAACTTGATTTATGGCTCTTCATTAATATTTGTAGGAACGAATGGGCGATATCCTGGTGTTTCTCACTGGTCAAGATGATATTGATGTTGTAATACAGTTGCTCACTGACGAAGCCCAAAGTAGTGGGAAGCATGGTAAAAGATAATTCTTAACCATTGCAAAGTGTTAATAGTATTGTTAATACATAATAGAAAGTGGTTATGGATAACTACATTGCCTTGTATCAAATCAAAGGAAAAAAGAAATAAAGGATAGATTGCAGCATTTTTCCAATTCACTTTTCTTACAGGACTGGTTACCGTGCCACTATATTCAGGACTTCATCGAGCAGATCAGGTAGGGTAATGCATCATGCAGTTTATCAGGTTAATATTCATTGAACTTTTCACCAAATAATTTTGTGTTTCTCAATTATACAGGACCTTGTGTTTTCCCCTATTCACAGAGGAAAAAAAGTGATATTTTCAACAAATATTGTTGAGACGTCATTGACTCTACAGGTATAAATCTGAGACATCAGTGGTCAAATTTTTTAGGCATACATGTTATTACGTTTATCTTTATCATATTCCTGAGCTGAAAATTTTCTTTTTCTTTCGGGAATTGTCTATGTTGTTGATCGTGGGTTCTTAAAACAACGTTTCTACAACCAGGTACTTTCTTTCTCTTTATTTGACACGACTCTTGTTCCATGCTTTCTGATCAGATTGTTTTGGCTGATCTTGTTGCTGTTTTGATAAATTTCTACACACACATCATTGTTGGACCTCATTTAGTAGCATTTTATGAATCGTCATTCTGGTTTTGTGCACCAAAATCAGTATTGACATATGTTATACGCATTACCGTAACATATCCACTTTTCAGTACTACAACAAAATATATATGCATCTATAAAATATATTGTAGCTAAATATGAAAAGTTTCGTAGCTAAATACTTTAGCCTTTTTCTCCATAGCATCTGTAGCAAGAAGTGGCGTAACTAATAGTTAGCTACAGGCTTTACATGGTTTATGGCTAAGGACTAACTCATATAGCTACAAAAAAAATTGTGTTGTAGCTGTGATGGTATAAATAATTTGCTACGAAATATATACTTATAACAAATAATTTTAATCTTCTGTCACAAAAAAAAATTGTAGCAATTTTTATTTTGTAGACACAATGTTTTCTATTGTGGTAAAATGTTTGATTTGTTTGCTATGAAAATTCAAATTTTGTGGCCATATTATATTTTAATCTTGTGGCATAAATAATTTTATTTAGCTACGAGTGAGAAAATCTGTAGCTAAGAATTGAAATATTTGCCACAAACATTATTTGGCAATGAGTTAGAAAATCTATAACTATGAATTGAAATATTTTCCACAAATATTTTTGCATATAGATAAAAGTTCAATATTTTTGGCACGGAAAAAAATGATACTAAATTAAAAAGATTTGCTACGAAAAGTGAAAATGTATAGCCATATTTTGGGTAATTAAATATAAGGTTTTAACCACAATCATAAAAATCTATTGCTACAAATTGAATAATATTGTCATAAGCATTTATTAATTACAAGAATTTCTATAATATAGCTAAAATTAAAAATATAAATTCCAAAATAAATTTCAAGCAACACACAATTACATTCGGGATAATCACAATACATAATTCTTCTATGATAGCAATTACAATAGCATCATCTTGCTCAATATCCTAAATGATATAGTCTCTTCTTTTTCTCATGTCATTGTTACCAAGCTGCTCTAATCTCACATGTTCACCTGCGAAGTTTTGATAAAATAAATTAATATCAAAAAGCAAAAATAATTGTGTCATATATATAATTAAAAAGGTATTATAACAATATATTTTACCTAAAATATTTTTACCAAAATCTCTTATAACATTCTTATATGACCTATTTTCGTAAGATAATGAAACTCAATAATCTTCAACGGAATCAAAAGATCCAAATAATTCAATCTCTTCCATAAAAAAGTTTCTTTTAATAAAACTTTGAAAATCTACCAATATTAAAATGTACAATAACAAACATTTGATTATAGTGGTTTGTCTAGTAAAAGGCCATCACTTTTACTCAAAAATAAAAACATTTAGAAAGCAAAAATCCAACTTACTTTATCTTCGATTTCACTCTCAATATAAAATGGAATCATCATTATTCACCATAGATCGATGAAAATCAATTTACATAAATAAAAAAGAAAATTATTTCAATATCTACAATCATAACAACTTAAAAAAAAAAAAAAAACTTGAACAAGAAAATCCATTATTGTTTATCTCCCTATATGTTTTCTTCTTTTTTCCTTGTTTATACAAAATTTTAAAGGAAGAAAATCATTTTTCTCCCTTATTTTATTTTTAAAATGAAACTTCCTCCTTAATTTTAACAATAAATATTTTCCTTCCTTTTTCCTATTTGTCTATTTAAATACCTATTTTACACTATCAATCTTTATTTTTCTGTATCTCTTTAAAATCATGATATTTTTCTTATTTTTTAATATGTTTAGTAAATTTCTATAAATAAAAGTTAAGTATTATTTTTAGACCAAAAAAAAAAAACAAATGTTAGAAATATTTATTTAGTGTATTAGTTGATGATGTTCTAAATGAAATAAATGATCTAGACAAGAAAATTAATTTATTAATAATAATCAAAACTATATTATATATTTATACAAGTGAAAATAACAAATAAAATAACTTTATAAACATATTCCAATGCATGTAATACAATAATATTTAATAAATATGGATATATATTTTATAACAAATTAATTCTTAAAGTTTACTTATATTGTCAATAAATTTTAATTCATTATTTAAAATATTTCATTAATGACAATGAAACTCGAGAAAATTGAAGGAAAGATGTCTTTTAAGTCTTGAATGAAGGATTGGTGACATTGACTAACTTAAAGGGTCAAATATCATTAGAAAACTTGATTAAGTTAATTGTGGACTTGATTAATATTTGCAAAACTTTCTAATCTTTTCAAAAATATAAATCAACCCAACCCACACCCTCTTCAATCCAAATCAACCAGTTACTCTCCTCTCTCTCGACAATTTCTCCCAACTCTCTCCCAACCAATAGTTCTGCAAAATTTCTTCCTTCAATTTTCGGCGACTTCAACCTTTGATGATAAATAGTCGAGTGAGTTCTTTTTCGACTTTCAACCGTCAATCGACGTGAAAACTTCTCCGGCGACAACAACTTCGAGTTCTTCGTAGTCCCATTTCTTATTTCACGGGTAAAAAGTTATGTCTTTTTAGTTATGTAAAAATAGAGGAACTTGAGCCTACTTCTCTTCTAGTATTGGTTAACAATTTCAATATTTCTTGCTTAAATTTGAAATATGAACTGAATAAAACCCTAATTTCTGGCATTTTTTCTTCTTGTTGTCAAACTGTTGATTCGATTTGTTGGTGATTTTTGGTCACCGTTGATGTTATTAGTGTGTGTGTGTGTGTATGTTATATTGGTGTTACTAGGTTGATTTGTTATTTTTCTTGGTAAAAATGGTGTTGTAATAGATGAACCATCTGACACAACAAATGAAACATTTGATTCAACAGATGCCAATTGAAGCAACAATAAAAATCTGATGCAATAGATGAACAATCTAACAGATCATTCATTTGTTGCAACAGACGACTCTTCTATTTGAAAAAAACTAACAGATAACTCATTTTGCAATAGATTACTAATTTTACAACAGATGAGTGATCTGTTTCAACAGATAAGTGATCTATTTTATTATTTGCAATGAATTACTCATCTACTGTAATAGGTTGTTTATAAGCTGCAACAGATAACCTACCTGGTGCAACAGATGAGTGATCTATTTTTATTATTTCTAATGGTTTACTCATCCGCTGCAATAGGTTGTTTATAGGCTGCAACAGATAACCTATCTGGTGCAACATATATGTGTCCTATTTTTATAATTTCCAATGAATTACTCATTCGCTACAACAGGTTGGTTATATGCTACATATCCTACCTGGTGCAACAGATGAGTGATCTGTTTTTACTATTTCTAATGGATTACTCATCCATTGCAGTAGGTTGGTTATATATTGCAGTAGATAACCTTCCTGGTGCAACAGAGGAGTGATATATTTTTATTGTTTCTAACGAATTACTATCCACTGAAACAGGTTGG
This sequence comes from Capsicum annuum, assembly GCF_002878395.1. NCBI lineage: Eukaryota > Viridiplantae > Streptophyta > Magnoliopsida > Solanales > Solanaceae > Capsicum > Capsicum annuum. Next base: position 2,555,914 of record NW_025820303.1, read on the forward strand.
TTATATGTTGCAGCAAATATCCTACCTGGTGCAACAAATGAGTGATCTGTTTTTATTATTACCAACAGATTACTCATCCATTGCAACAGGTTGGTTATATGTTTCAATATATAACTTTCCTGGAGCAACAAATTAGTGATATGTTTTTACTATTTCCAATGAATTACTCATCCGTTGCAACAGGTTGATTATATGTTGCAACAGATAACATACCTGATGCAACAGATGAGTGATCTATTTTTATTATTTCTAATGGTTTACTCATTCATTGCAACAGATCAGTTATATGTTGCAATAGATAACATACCTGGTGCAATAGATGAATGATCTATTTTTATTATTTCTAACGGTTTACTCATCTTTTGCAACAGGTCGGTTATATGTTGCAACAGATAACATACCTGGTGCAAAAGATGAGTGATCTATTAGAACCGTTATTTTTATTGTTTGCATGTTAGATTTACTGTTATCTTTTTTTAATGATGCATTAATCAATTATAATTTATTTTATATTCCTGTTAATTTAAGATAATATGGATCCTAAAAGAAAAAAAAATGAATCAAGTCCAAGTAAAGGAACAAGTGCAGCAGCTAGGCTACATCTAACCACTCTATGAGCTTGCTTTACAAGTGTTATCTCAATCAAGAGTAAAAGATAATGAACACGAGGAGGAGGAATATTTCAAAAGAGATGATACAAATGCTAATAGCCCTTCCGCCGAAGAGTTGGTCAAAACCTTCAGCATTGATCATTATCCTATGAGAATGTAGTGCGATGGTGTTATAGATTTAACGGGTGATTTCGTGGTTAAGTCAGCCATGGGGAAATCTTTCGACACTTTTAGAAAAATACTTTGAGAACAAAAATTGGATTCTTATTTCAGGGAAAGCTGCTTTGGGAAATACTTGATTTGTCGGAGAACAACAATGCTCGTTTCCAGATGAAAATGGTATATGATTTTCTCAAGCGTAGGTTTATGCATGAAAACAAAGATAAGATGGATAAGGTATGGATAAATTACTGCGGCATGCCTGTTTGTTTTGGTTGGAAGGAATTTTCCATAGTTACTAGACTAAAATATTATCCTCCTCCTCCTTATCAAGTTATACCTATGCTAACCCAAAAAAAGCATCCCGCATACCCAAAAAAAGCAAAGGCAAGTCGAGTAATCGTGATGACCTAGTGTCCATTGTTGGTCCAAGCTTCAAAAATAAAAATTTGATATAAGAGTTGAAAGGTAAAAGACTTTTAAAGAAGCACAAGCAATCATTGTGCTTGATTTGGTTTGTACATAATATTCTTTGACCGAGAAACGTTAACAACAATATAAGCCTCGGTTTAATAAATTTCTGCGAGGATCTTGAAGCATTTAACAGCTATCCTTGGGGTTATGAAAGCTTCAAAATGACTGTCAAATATTTGTTGACTCCATTAACGCCAAAGACAGTCAACTTGTATGGCTTTCCATGGGATTTCATGGTAAATATTTCTTTTATTATGTTATGATTTATTTTTTTATTCAATACTGCTTTTGATTTATTGTCGTTATGTTATAGGATTGGGCATTTGAAGCCATTTCTTATTTGAGACAACAAGTGAACTACCAGGAAGAAATTTCCTGTCCAAGAATCGTGAGATGGTTGTCGGTCAAAACTGATAAAAATGCAAAATTTCTTGATCTTTTCAATCCACCGAAGAAAGTAGTAAGTACAATTCTAATCAAGTTTTTGTTTTAATTAATGATTATTTTAAATAATTTCATCATCATTCTAATATATGTACTGATTTATTTTTTATTTTCTATCTGTGGCTTGTTCCGACCAATCGAGAGTTGAAGATGCCATTTTTTCTTACTTTACGGTCTATACAAACTTTATCGGATCTTAAGGTCGTTGATATAATAAAAATGAAATTGTTTAGAGCAACAGCCATCACAAGAAAAATAATTTTGGAGGGTGGGCTTATTGTTGTTGATGATAGTAGTGGTAGTGGTGCTGCTGTTGGGGCTAATGATGCTCCTCTTACAGTTTTTGAAACAACAAACCATTATGATTATGATCATACTGGTTATACAGATTTTGCCACTTCTAGCAAATGTTCTGCATACAAATGTCAAGACTGCAAGGTGAACATGATGGAGTGATTAATGCTATTAATGCACTAACTACTTATGTAAAAGAAATGACATCCAAGAGGGGTGTCATTCCATCAAAGAGGATTTCATATCCATACACTCCACTAGAGATCAAGGTGGCTAAGAGGAGAAGGAAATATATTTCCAAGGCATCATCAAACATCGAAAAAAGAAAATTGCAACTCCTCTATCTTTGTCTTGCACCATTGATCAATGTAAAAGGGCCACAGAAGAGCAGCATGAGCTGAAAAAGGTGAATGTATATCATTTGTTCCAACAAACAAATAGGCAAACAGATATATACATCTATTGTAACTATTATCTAACCCGTTATATCAGATATGTTATCTGTTGCAACATATATCCGTCTATTTTAGTAAATCAAATAGGTTTTCGTACTATTTTAATTTTTACTAGCAGATGAGTCTTATGTTGCAATAGATGGGTCATCTATTCAAAATTATTGTACCACTCTGTTTTACCTGTTCGAATTTGTCCCAACAGATGATCCATCTGTTGCAATATATGATTTATCTGTTGCAATAGATTAGACAATCTGTTGTACATCTGTAATTAGAATTGACAATCCTAGATTTCTAGGTAGATGTCACAGTAGAAGCTACTGCCGAAGAGCATAATATCACAGTTGACAATCCATCAACTGCTTCCAAAAAAGAAAAAAAAGTGGAGCCTGTCTGTTCGAGAGAACGAAAGAATTACCCATTTGAAGGGTTCAACATCTCGGATGAGGCTCCAAAAAAACTAACAACGTTGATCAACGATTATTCAGAATGGATTACCGATGGGCTGTTAAAGCATCATGCAGGCAGGTACATAAATCAATTTTAAAGATATTGATTGATACAATTCTTGTTGTAAAAATATGACATTAACATATATAAATCATCATGTAGAAAACAAAATAAAGAACACTACAAAGTGAATGAATTGAGTCGTCATTTTGATATGTTTAACTTTCCTGTTGTGCATCCCGAAATGAAGAATTGGTTCTATTGGATGTAACAGCTCCAAACTTGCTGGAATAATGAGGTTTAAATGTCATACATATTACTATTAATTGATACTCGATTTAATTGCACGTGTGTATTAATTTTTTCATCACGTAATCTGAATATTTAATAACATGTGCAGCACATCAATGTCATTTTTTACTACCTCCGAAAGAAGGCCAATTTGTAAACACAAGAACAATACAGATACATGATAGACAATTATTTGTTCAAAGTTTACATCAATAATGCCTACGATAGGTATTGTCGACAACAACCAGAAGTGTTTCGAAATGAGGAATGCTTAATCAACATCATCAAAGGTTTTAGCATTCCAGCTGGCTTACCTTGGCATTTGGTCGACGAAGTGTACATTCCAATCAATTATGGTGATGAATTTCATTGGGTGTTAGCTTTTGTCGTTCTAAAAGAGAGGCGCATCTAAGTTTATGACTCGATATTGCAAAGGAGACATTTCGGGCCGTCGTCTGAGATATAAAAGCTAGCCAAAATATTGCCTACTTACCTTGATATAAGTGGTTTTTTGGACTAAAAGGTTCGTACTGATTGGTCGATTGAAGCATACTGGATAAAATGGGTAATCCATTTGATGTAGAATATGTTGAAGTAATTGCTCAACAAACTACTGGTAGCCTGTAAGTATAAGTATCATAATTTTGTTTCATTTTATAAATTTCACAATGCTTATATAAACTGCAAGATATGGATTATCTATTTTTTTAACAAAGGGATTGTGGTCTTTTTGTTGCCACTTACGCCGAGTATTTGAGAGATGGATTACAAGTATCAAATAATGAACTTGATGCCGGATTACTCCGCAAAAGATATGTTTCTCTTTTATGAAAATACGAAGAAGCAAAAACTCAGAAACCATACGCAAGTAACAATAAAGATTCACGACCACCAAAGTCAAATTTCGTACCATCGGATGAAAAACAAGTTGTTCATATTGAGTAGATCTTTATAGCTTTAGCCTGTCAAAGTAATAACCTCTCCTCCTTGATTAACTTGTTGATTTATTTGTAGAGTAGATCATTTGTACCCATAATAATTTATTTATATTTCATTTATTTATAGGGTTATTTCATGTAATTTCTGAAGGCTTTGATTTATTTTATGCTATCTATGAATATAATTTAATCCTTAGTTTTGTTTTGAACTTGTTAATTGAAATGGAATACTAGATTCAAATATCGCAACAGATAATAATCTGCTGCAATAGACGACATATTTTATCAAATAGATTTAGACATATGTTGCAACATGTAGGTCATTTGTTGGAAATTATATAACAGGTCTTTTTTTTATTTGTTCCAATAGATTACCTATCAGTTGTAACAGATAGATTATATGTTGCAACAGATTATATATTTGTTGAGATGGATCGACTGAGAAACATCTGCATAATGCAACAGATGACCAACTTATTGCAACAGATAATCAATCTGTCATAACAAATATAATATTTGTTACAACAGGTAGACAATCTGTTGCATTATAAAAATGCAACTTTTGTCGAACATAAAAAATTGCCACTACATGTAATGTAAAGTGAAGTGGCTTGAAATAAAAAATTATTATCGTATTCATATTTTTATTTGTACATATTCTTCTTTGTACACGGGATCCAAGCATTTAGTTAGTACACCATAATCCCAAACCTCTTGCATCATTTCCACAATGGCGTCGCACAGATCGGCCATTTGTGTGCCAATTTGCAAATACTCAATGTATGCAAGAGAGTACGGCCCGCACGCGGTACCAGTGTTATTTTTTTGAAGCTGCATCCCTTGTTTCGATCTTCGAAATCCCATGATTTCTTCCCCAAGACTTTCACCGGCAAATGATCTATCAATTTACTCTACGTCAACAACTTGGGGAACAACTTCATGAGTGGCTGCACGTGGGCTAAAAACTTAGCGTCGTTGAAGATAGGTAAGTTGAAGTCATAAACCTTAATCTTTCCCTCGTCGAGTAGTATCTCAACAACGAGAAAATGTTTGACTTTCACGTTCATGGATGTAAGGATTCTCTTTGCCTTGGTCCAGCTCTTGCAGTGTGGATATGGCCTCTTCCCTCTAACATATTTAATCATGTATTCATCCCATTCAAACATAGAAACTAACTTATCAAATCTATGGCCACTGGGACCAGCTCGCCTACGGAGATCATCGTACCTATCTTTGAAATTATTGTAGAAGTTGAGGTCCATTATCCTATCGGTAACATCATAAGCATCCGAATACGCTAATTGCCTGCCCCTCATGAGGAAGAGAATTTCATCAATATACTGTGGTATAAGAAGACAATTTTTAAATAGGTTAGTAATTGTAAATAAGAAAAACACAGTGGAAAGATTCTGTTGCAGAGGGTTCTCTAAATCAGTTCACAGATTACCCAGCTAACGCAACTTATGTAACAGATGTGTATTATGTTACAACAGAATACCCAAATGTTACAACAGATTACACATCTGTTTTGTAGCTTCTTATTCATGGGTAGATAGGAAGGCTAGGTTAGCAAAAGTAAACTTACATTATCCTCATACCACTAGTGCATATTTATCATATTCGTGAAGTCTTTGGCGGCAAAAGAATGCATGGTGTATTCTTCTAGAACCTTCATCTTGTTATTCATGATTTCTTGCATTTTCTTCTTATTTTCATAGCCAAGTATTGCGTATATGTCCACCTTCTTCAGCGGCCCCAGAACTTCAACAACTCTTGGAGTGGGAGGAGTTGTAATTTTTTTTGTTTTCACAATGGAGAGTATTTGTCTAATGTTTTTTCTCTTCCTCCTAACCGCCACTGTAGGAGTTTACGGCTCCCTCACCTTGTTGGATGGTATGACACCCCTCTTGGATTTTAACTCCTCGACAGCTTTAGCAATAGCCTCTAATTTTTTAAGGACTTTATCCTCTCTGTACTTGCACACTTTGCATTTGCATAAGAACATGAGGGTGGAGAGGGGTGAGAGGGACCTGTTCAAGGGGTGTTTTCAAATGTATTTATTTTTTCTTGAGCACCGACATGCTCATAATCACAACTTGAAGCAGCAATATTAGGATGGCTACAGTAGGTTGGTCATGAAAAGATTCAACCTTAGGCTGACCTTGCCTAACTGCTCTTCTTATGGATGTTTCTCCAGCCAATTTCTTCTTTATTAACTCCACTGTTTGGTTTGCTGTTGTATCAACAAGACCTAGAGTAATAAAAGAAGTCATCCCCAACTCCTGCTCAGTAGGCACGATCCAAGGATGCACAACCTATAAAAAAGACAAAAGGCATTAAAATCATATAATAATAATAATTTGCAGTCAGCTAGGATACATGTTAGCACGACCAACTTATGCAACAAATGATCTATCTTCCGCAACAGTTGATCTGTTACATAATTTGCCGTAGATGGGTAATCTGTTGAGTCGGGCTTAGAGAACCAGAGCAACAGATAGTTAATTTATTGTAAAATATAGATCATCTATCGTAACGTATTACCCATCTGTTACACCAGTTACAGTTGATGGGTTATCTGTTGCAACAGATAACCCATCTGTTGCAATAGATGGCATATCTATTTCAATATCTTTCTTTGAAATAAATTATTTTAGTTGAAATAAGACATACTGAATTATCCGGAGGGTTAAAGAGATTAGCCTCGTTAATAATTTTTTACTGCCCTTTGCAGCCAACCACCTAAGGATCCTTGGATGAGAAACCTCATTCGGATAATTCTTGAACTGCTTTCGGAAGGGAGGAATGGCTTCATATGCCGAAGCCTAAAAAATATAAATAGGAAGCAAGCAAGAAAAAGTCATAATAACTATATTCAATATAAATTAATGGATGAGTAAAAATAGTGATCAATTTTACCATGAAAGCCTAAGGAAAGTCGTATAATGTGACCGTCCTTATGGATAGCTTTGTCAGTAAATATTGGACAGTCAAGTAGAAGTTATCATATCCCCGAGGATAATCGTTAAATTTCTCAAAATCATCAGCAAGCACTAATAAATCATCTTTTATGACTTTCCTAGCATCTCTTGCCAATAAAATGGAATGGACAAACCAAACTAAGCATAATTTCTCCCTGTAGTGCTTTGGTGTGTTTTTATCCTTAAGATCTGCCATCAAATCCTCCGCTTTGTAGCAATATCGAACAATGCCCAATAACCCATCTTTTTTTCCCTTGTATTTGTTGGGCCCTTTGTGGGGTGTTTCCTTGATGAGAGGTTCTTCTAGACGATGGCATCTCAAGCCCGTCACTATGTCAAACTCTTTCAATCCAAAATAAACCGGCATGCTACAATAGTTGATTCAGATTTCATCCATCTTTTTTTGCCCTCCTTCGAATCTTTATCGTTCCCCGCATACTTGATCCTGTGCTTGAGAAGACCAAATACCATGCTCATTAGGAAAAGGAGAGTGTGGTCCTCAGGCAACTTAAGAAAGTATACAAAGCAACTTCTCTTAAAAAGTTCGTCTATGTTTTCATTCTTCATAATACTCCTAAGTTCATCAAAATGTTTCCCTAACTAACATTTAAGTACAAGATCACCAGTTACTTTTTTAGGGCGATCCATCAGCATCGCAACGCAAAACCTGTTGATACTAATGGTTTTGACAGTATCATGCTGGAATTTTGATATTAATTTATGCCTCATTGGTAAGAAGGAGTTATCACTTTCCTCATCTTCATTTAGCCTTGACTATGATTGTCTGCAAGTTCCTTCGAATCTATCAATACTTTAGCTTTTTTTGTTGGGTGGTCAGAAGTTGATCCACTTTCAATTTCATTTCTTTTGGGAGACATCTTTTAACTACAAACAATAGAAAAACAAAAAATACATTGCATTTGATGTTTGCATAATTTTTTAAAAAAAGGTAAGACAAATTTCAATAAATTATTCCACTCCACATTACAAAAAATACTCCAATGGATAACCCATCAGTTGGAACAGATGGGCAATCTGTTTGAAGACCTATTTAATATCTCCCAACAGATCTTCCACCTTTTGCAACAGATGGACCACCAAGACCCCCACCAACACCACAACCAATGCCACTAAGACAAGCACCAATGCCACCAAGACCACTGACACCACCACCAAAACCACAAATACCGACACCACCAACAACAGCCACCAACAACAACACAAACATCATCCAACAATACCACGATAGTCAACAAAATACTAAGATAAAAACTATGATTTTCTTGGGTGCTTCCTACTTTTTTAGCATCAAAACTCAAAATTGTTAACCCATTCTCGAAGATAATACAACTAAAAGTTTTTTTTCATCATTAAATAAAATTCTCTAATTTTTAGAATAAAGAACAAATGTAGAACTATTCTCTAACTCTGTTACCTTTGAAGATAGAGAAAAATGATGGATACGAGCGAGAATGAAGTCAAAAATAACAACTATATGGTCAGAAATGGGAAGAAAATCGATTTGTTTTGAAGAGTTGAGTAATTGTTGTCTGTATTGTTGAGAGAGAGAGAGAGAGAGACTAGAGTAAGAACTTTAGATTTGAAATAAGGAAAAGTTTTTCACGCAAATGGATGATTTGTATGGGTTGATTTGTAATTTTGAAAAAGAATGACAAGTTTTAAAATTATTGATTTGGTTTGAATTGATCTTAATTAAGTTTTAAAATTTTAAAAGATATAGTTTTTAGAATATTAAGTTAGTGAGAATCTTTTCAACTCAGAGTGATCGATCGACGACTCGGGTCGGGATAATCGCAATACCAACACCATGAAATTGTAATGACTCAATTAAAGTTGTAGTTGACCCTACAAACTCATCCATCCCTAGTTCCGCCTAAATAAATTAAGGTACTAGATTAATATTAAGTTAATGAGAATCTTTTAAACTCAAAGTGATCGATCGATGACTCAGGTCGGGATGAACGCAATACTAACACCATGCAATTGTAAAGACTTAATTGAAGTTTTAGTTGACCCTATGAACTCATTCATTCATCCCTAGTTCCACCTAAATCAATTTGGTTACTATCTTAACATTAAGTTAATGAGAATCTTTACAACTCAGAGTGATCGATCGATGATTCGGGTCGGGATAAACGCAATACCAACACCATGCAATTGCAAAGACTCAATTGAAGTTGTAGTTGACCCTATGAACTCATTAATTCATCCCTAGTTCAACCTAAATAAATTTAGATAATATATTAACATTAAGTTAATGAGAATCTTTTCAACTCAGGGTGATCGATCGATGACTAGGGTTGGGATGAACGCAATGCCAACACCATGAAATTGCAGAGACTCAATTGAAGTTGTAGTTGACCCTATGAACTCATTTATTCATCCCTAGTTCCACCTAAATCAATTTAGTTACTAGCTTAACATTAAGTTAATGAGAATCTTTTCAACTCAGGGTGATCGATCGATGACTAGGGTTGGGATGAACGCAATGCCAACACCATGTAATTGTAAAAACTCAATTGAAGTTGTAGTGACCCTATGAACTCATTCATTCATCCCTAGTTCCACCTAAATCAATTTAGTTACTAGCTTAACATTAAGTTGATGAGAATCTTTTAAACTCAGAGTGATCAATCAAGGACTTAAGTTGGGATGAACGCAATACCAACATCATACAATTGCAAAGACTCAATTAAAGTTGTAGTTGACCCTATGAACTCATTTATCCCTAGTTCCACCTAAATCAATTAAGGTACTAGTTTAACATTAAGTTAATGAGAATCTTTTCAACTCAGGGTGATCGATCGATGACTCAGATCGGGATGAACATAATGCCAACACCATGCAATTGCAAAGACTCAATTAAAGTTATAATCTACCCTATAAACTCATTCATTCATCCTTAGTTCCACTTAAATCAATTGTGATGAAATTTATTACAACAAACGACTAAGCTATTGGAAATTCTTAAATAGATATTCATATCTGTTGCAACAGATGACATATCTGATTTAATTATCAAATAGACATTTGCATCTGTTGTGACAGATGACTGAGCTATTGGAAATTTTCAAGCAGATATTGATATCTGTTGTAACAGATGGCATATCTGATTGGTTATCAAATGGACATTTGCATCTGTTGTTACATATGACTGAGCTGTTAGGATTTTTCAAACAGATATTGATATTTGTTGCAACAGTAGAAATATTTGTTTGAAAATATATTTTTCTTTTAATTTTAAACCAAGCTTCTGTCTGAGTAGATAAAGTAGTACTACTAAAGGTGGTAAACAATATTTCTTGGATAACTCAAAAATCTCATTGAGTAGTCTTATATTGTCTTTTTAATGTCACCCGTTTTCTTCCTCGTGCCCCTTAAATTATTAATGAATATTAATTAATGAATATTGAAACCCCTAATACATCTAGAATTATGTCATCTCTCCTTCAGCTCTAAATTTATTTTATTCATCTCTCATCTTTTTCTTTCTTTCCTCTTTAGGGTTATCACAACTTTTTTTCTCTCTTTTATCTTCTCTTTCTCATAAAGATTCTTTCGGATCTAAACCAATCCATATCTTAGATTCCTCAACTGAAATTGTTATTTTGATTCCCTTTTGACATTAAGGTATGATTCACTATTGCTCTTTCATTCTCATCTTCTTCTGTGTAAGTTATTTACATCTGTTTTTTAATTTAATTACCATTTACCCATATCATATTTATTTAAAAAAATTGAAGGAACTTTTAAGTGTTGAATAAATTAACCAAGGATTTTTATTACAATATGCAAAAAAAGTCATATGTTGGGAGAAGTTTAAAAGCCTTATTGGTAGTATCATTTTTTTTGTATGTATTTTATTTGTTTCTTTATTGTTGATGTTGTTATTGATGTTGTTGGTGGAGTTGGCATTGTTGAAACTTGTGGTGTGGTATTTTTGATGGTGTTGGAACAAAGGATGTTTCTTCTTTATTGTTGATGATGTTGTTGATAGTGTTGGAACAAATAATATTATTTCTTTGTTGTTGATGTTTTTTATTTGTTGTTTCTTTATAGTTTATGTTGTTGTTGATGTTGCAACAGACGCAGCAACTGTTGGAACAAATCAAACCACCAGCAAGGCTAGTTTGATGTATTCCAATAGACTCCGCATCTGTTGCACCAGGCTCCACATCAGATGCAACAGGCTCTACATCTGATGCAACAGGCTCCACATCTGTTGCAATAGACTCCACATCTATTGCAATAAATGGATAATGTTCTTTTCTTGTTTGACATTAATTTTTTCCTCTTATTTTTAGATATAAGAAATTGGAAGTTGATCAACTTTTTCTCGACCAACACGAGGCTGCAGTAAAGATGGGTTCGGAGGAGTAAGCTGCTTGCAGATGGAACTACTTCATATGTGAGAGGTATGTATTACTGATAATGTTATCGTGAAAACACACATAGAGTACACTGATTTTGTGAATGTTGTTCTTACCATTTAGTCATTGATAATTCAAATAAGATATCTGCAATTTTATAGTTAAGTTTAATAGGTCCGAACTGATAAGGCTGAGGGACCATGAATATGGTTCTGATACTCTATTAAGATTTAATATCGGTTGTTGCTTATGTTATATGTCAAGAATTCTGAAGGGATCTAGTTTTGGTGTCATTGTAAAGAGATTCAATAGCGATTGGACTAACTTTTAGGGTGCATTGGACTCTGAGAGGGCCTTTGAAGCCTCCCACTTCTTTAACCAAGAACAAAAATCAATATAGTTATTGCCCTAGCCTAAATTTATATTGTTGGGTTGCTTAGGGTGATGATTATACGCCAAAAAATGCGGTAGGAGAATGCCTGCAAGGGTAAATGGGGGGTTGATGAAAGATTATATTAACTGAGAGATAATTGAAGAGGAAACATAGGGTAGAAAGAAACTTCTAGCGAATCTGACCAATGAAACTGACTTAGAACATGAGAAATCTGAATCAAGTACAATATGAAACTATATCTGGTAATGAAAAATCCATCTATTGTTTCTCTAATAGAAAAATAGTCCAGATGGATACTTTGCTAGGGAGATACGACTAGGTAGAGTGGTTGGGATTATCACCTAGATGGAAAATAGCAGAAAACTAAGAAAATAGCCTCGCAAGCACCGAGGGTTAAAATATTATACAGTAAGTCTACAAAATTTGCACCAATAATAGTTGTAGTTAAAATAAGGAATCTAAGTGAAGGTTGTAATTTTTGAATTTTAAATTGCATCCCATGCCTTCTTGTTTGTGGTTCCGATTAGGTCCACTGCTATGACCTGATCGAAACCACAAACAAGATTGAAAGACAGATTGAGTCATTACTTCCTTAGCAATATGGATATAATTGATTGGGTTTTCTAGCCTTAGCATGCTTTAAACATATCTTAGAAAAGATCAGAGGTTTGTTGTAGTATGTGAATCCCAATAATTTTCAAGCTTGCCTCCAACTTGTCGATTTGGTCTTTAAGTTTGTTGTTGCCATCTTTGAAGTTGGTATAGAGTTCCTGGTCTTTTGTGAGCTTGATCAGGAAAACTTTCTCCTTTAAAGTTATGGCATTGTAGAAGGCCATCAGAACACTTTCTTCAAAAGCCTTAAATGATACATGGAGGGTCGCTATATTTAATTTAGGTCAAAATGTGTTGATGCACACTCAAGTAGTGGTCCCAACAATTAAACATCTCACTTTTATCAAGTGTTGCTCAATGCATCTTGCACAACCAACCTTCAAGGAAATTGATAAATTAATTAGCAATGAGTTACGTAACGTTTGATCTAAATTGACTCTACCAATCCCATCAAACATTATGTCACTCCAGATTCATTATCCTATCAAAAACCTTTGCCTGAGTTAGTGGACAAATCAAACGATCTCAATCTCTCAGCCTTTATACTAATCTCTCTTCTCCCATATAGATGACAAGATACCATCCATGCAAAAGTCTACACCATTGGAAGCAATTCTTGCCATAATAAAAGTCTTTAGAAGGCATGACTAGTAATCTCTCAATATCATTTTTATGACTTTCTTGACGTCTTTTGCCAATATATTAGAATGGACATAGTGAGAAATTATGCTTAGTTTGGTTTGTTCATTCCAATATAATTGCAAAAGACGTCAAGAAAGTCATAAAAGTTATATTGAGAGATTACTAGTCATGTCTTCTAAAGACTTTCGTTGTGGAAAGAATTTTTGCCGACGGTGTAGACTTTTGCATGGCGGATATCTTGTCATTTATATGGGAGAAGAGCGATCAGCATAAAGGCTAAGAGATTGAGCTCGTTTGATTTGTCCACTAACTCTAACAATGGTTTTGATAGGGTAATGAGCCTGGAGTGACGTAACGTTTGATAGGCTTGGTAGAGTCAGCTTAGATCAAACATTATGTAACTCCCTTCTAATTAATTTATCAAATCCTTTGAAGGTTAGTTGTGCAAGCTGCATTGAGCAACGCTTGATAAAAGTGAGTTGTTAAATTATTAGGACCACTGCTTCAGTGTGCATCAACACATTTTGACCTGAAATTTGAAAAAGAAAGTGTTCCTAATCAAGCTTACAAAAGACCAGGAACTCTATACCAACTTCAAAGATAGCAACGACAAACTTAAAGAACAAATCGGCAAGCAGGAGGCAAGCTTGAAAATTATCGAGACTCATATACTACAGCAAACCTTTGATCTTCTCCAAGATATGTTGAAAGTATTCTAAGGCAAGAAAACACAATCAATTAATCCATATTGCTAAGGAAGTAATGACACTCAATCTGCCTTTCAATCTTATTTGTGGTTTCGATAGGTCAACAGCAGTGACCTAATCGAAACCACAAACAAAAAGTCATGGGATGCAATTTAAAATTTAAAAATTGCAGCCTTCGCTTAGATTCCTTGTTTTAATTGTTGCTATAATTGGCACAAGTTTTCTAGACTTACTGTACAATATTTCAACCCTCGATGCTCGCAAGGATGCTTTCTTGGTCTTTTGCTATTTTCTATATAGGTGATCATCTCGATCACACTTCCTAGTCGCAGCTCCCTAGCAAAGTGTCCATCTGCATTATTTTTTCAGAGAAACAATAGACGGATTTACATTACCGGATACACTTTCATATTTGCACTTGATTCAGATTTCTCATATTTTAAGTCAATTTTATCGACCAGATTTGCTAGAAGTTCCTTGCTACCCTATGTCTCTTCTTCATTTAGCTTTCAGATGTATAGTCTTTCATCAACTCCTCTTTTTCTCGCATGCATTCTCCTTCGGCTCCTTCTGGTGTATAATCATCTTCTCGAACAACACTTCCATATAAATTTGGGCCAGGGGAATTTCTATTGGTTTTCCATTCTTGTTTGATATAGAGCAAGGCTTCGAAGGCCTTCTTAGAGTCCAATACACACTTAAAGTTAAGTCCAATCGCTATTGGATCTCTGCAATGACACTAAATATTGATTCCTTCTCAAAACTTGACACGCATAAACATGAGCAACAACCGTCAGTAATTCGTAACAGGGCAACATCATCATGGGGCCCTCGACCTTATCAATTCGAACCCATCAAACTTAACTGTACAATATAGGATCTTATTTGAATGATTAGTGCCTAATCAGTTAAAAACTACATTCACAAAAACATTGTACTTTGTGTGTGTTGTCCCGATGACCTTATTAGTAATACTTAACTCCCACACATGAAAGTGGATCCATCCAACTGCATGCACCTTATTCTTCCTAGCCTATCTATGGATTAAATTGAATAAACAGATGACTAACAAGTTGCAACAGATGCCACATTTATTTAAATTGTCAAACAATTATAGACATCTGTTACGACAGATGACTAATCTGTTGTGACATAGGACTTATCTGTTGGAAATATCAAATAGGTATATGCATCTGTTGCAACAGTTTTAATATTTTTGTAAATTATCCAACTGATAGAATGTATTTTGCAACAGATTACGCATCTGTTAGATTTATTTTAAGCAATTTTCTTTTCTTTCCTAAATACAATGAAGATTGTACAATGTTTATTTAGATCCGCTTTTTTAATTTACATATTCAAAAAGTCACCAATTTTATTTAATTAAGAGATGAACAGTCGTGGCTTTTTGACTAACCCCTTCCTTTATAAATAGGTCCCTCCTTACTCGTTCATTCTGCTACTACACTTTCAGATATGGATGATCTAAATTCATACAAGAAGATTTATATCGAGTCCTTCTGGGAACTTTAAAGGCAGTATGATGAACTCCAGAGGGATTTGGCTGACTTCAAAGCAAGGCTGAAGAGGGTCCGTTGCTGCTGGATAAAAATTGTCCTTCAGACAATGAAAGTAGTAATCGTAATACTTATAATAATAATAATGACAATAATAATAATAGTAGTAATAATAATAGTAGTAATAATAAATAGGTTATGTTTTTCCTTTTAGCATATATATTTTCCTTTTTTATATCGGATCTACCTAAACAGATGGATCACATGTTGCAACAGACGATTATTAATAAGAAAAGGTTGTTATTATTATTATTGAGAGGGTGAAAAGTCTTTAGTCATGACCTTTTTCATATGAAAAATGATTCGTAAAATAAGGAAATAAATGATAAACACAATTTATAACCGTAAAAGAACAGTTATTTAATTTTAATAACTGATCGTGACTCTTTGACATATTTATTTTTAAATCTATTTTTTAATTTATATAATAAAAAAGTCACCAAATTTGGATTAAAGATATGTTGATTATTAAAAAAGATAGCTTATATGTGCAAAAGATATATTATCTGATATAATAGATTGTCGATTTGTTGCAATAAATAGTATATCTATTGTCACAAATGGGTTATCTGATGCAACAGATATATAATCTGTTGTCACAAATCAATAAAAACGGTTATTGAAAATAAATTATCAAGTCATAACTTTCCACAGTAATCAAAAAGTCACCTGTTTGAATGCAATTAATAAATAGAGGTGAATTGTCACTCCTTTTTATTTTTGAATTTGTTTTTTAATTTATATAATAAAAAAGTCACCAAATTTAGATTAAAGATAAAGATATGTTGATTATTAAAAAAATATATGTTGCAACAAATATATTATCTGATGCAACAGATTATAGATTTGTTGCAACAAATAACATATCTGTTGTCACAAATGGATTATCTGATGCAACAGATATATAATCTGTTGCCACAACTCAATAAAAACAGTTACTGAAAAGAACTTATCAAGTCATAACTTTCCACAGTAATCAAAAAGTCATCAGCTTGAATATAATTAATAAATGGCGGTGAACAGTCGCGCCTTTTTGTTTTTGAACCTATTTTTTTAATTTATATAATAAAAAAGTTACCGAATTTGGATTAAATATAAAGATATGATGATTATCAAAAAGATATATATTGCAACAGATATATTATCTGATGCAATAGATTATAGATTTGCTGCAACAAATGATATATTTATTATCACAGATGGGTTATCTGTTGCAACAGATATATAATCTGTTGCCACAACTCAATAAAAACGGTTACTAAAAAGAACTAATTAAGTTATAACTTTCCACAGTAATAAAAAATTCACCAGTTTGAATGTAATTAATAAATGGAGGTGAACAGTCGTGCCTTTTTGCCTAAATCATTTAAATTCAATCCTCTATAAATAGGTCTCTCCTTACTTGTCCATTCTACTACACATATCTATTTATTTTTTGCTCTTGTCTTTCATATTACACCTTCAACTACTTTCTCTTCAAGGACTTGATAGTTTTTCCCTTCCTCTGGTAAGTTTTTGTTCTTGCTTTTTATGTAAATATACGTTGTATTACTTTCGGATTTTTTTCTTTACTTTTGTTTTTGAGTTTTTTATCAATTTATGCGTGTTCTAGATATGGCTGATCCAGTGTGGGATATCGCTATTTTATGACATGTCGTACGGGAACTACAGAGGCAGGTTCATGACATACAGTGAGAGTTAGCCACTGTCAAAGTAAGAATATTGCGGGAGATCCGCAGAATGAGGAGGGCACCGCTGCTGCCGGTTGAAGATTGGCCAGCTAGTAATAATAATAATAATAATAATAATAATAATAATAATAAATAATAATAATAATAATAATAATAATTAGATTATTTTTTTCTTTTACTTATGTATTTATATTTATTTTGTTTAATAAAAAATTTATGTTTCATCTACTTTGACGTTTTAATTTTCATTTTGTCCATTTATTTTTCTCAACAAACATGTCTACGATTAAGGAATAATTTGAATCCTAGTATCAATAGGAAGAGATCAACATATGGGTTATTTGTTTGGTTTGTGACAGGAGCTATATTGTGTTGTTTGAAACAGATTATTCATCTGTTGCAACAGAATTATAATATGTTGCAACAGATAAATATTCTTGTGTAACTAATTAATTTTTTGTTGATTAGATTACTAATATGTCGCAACAGAATATCCATCTATTCGATTCATGTTACGGGCACTATAGAACTATAAACATAAATCCAACATATGAAATATTTCTTTTATCTATGTATTTTTTTTTGTTTAATAAAAAATTTATGTTTCATCCACTTTGATGTTTTAATTTTTATTTAATTTTCATTCTGTCTATTTCTTCTTCTCAACAAACATGTATACGGTTAAGGAATAATTTGAATCCAGTATCAATAGCAAGAGATCAACATATAGGTTATTTATTGGATTTGTGACAGGAGCTATATTATGTTATTTGAAACAGATTAGTAATCTGTTGCAACAGAATTATAATATGTTGCAACAGATAAATATTCTTGTGCCACAGATTAATTGCCTATTGGAACATATTACTATTTTATTGGAACAGATTATTAATATGCCGCAACAGAATACCCATCTATTTGATTCATATTACGGGCACTATAGAATCATAAACTTGAATCCAACATATGAATCTTACGTTGTAACATAATATCTATCTGGTGTAATAGATTATGGATCTGTTTAAAAAGATAGCTCTTATGTTGCATTCATGTTCGCTTGCTAGCTATTGTTGAAAAAACAGCACATTAGCAGTTACTCGGATGATAAATTCAACTAAAAAGCATAATTCAACTTACCAAAGTCTCCTATCAAGTAAATGCCAAAGTTGAAAGTGATGTATGAAACAAAATTTGACCTAAGAAATTGGTCAAAGAGCAGCAGTTGCGGTAACAACAACAGCAACGATGGTCAACAAGAAGAATATGAAGAGACTAATGAAGTATAAGATAATGATAATGAAGCAGAAGATGATGAATAAAGCAACAGCAACAATGAACAATAAAAATCATGAAGAGAGAGAAGACAACAATAGATGAGAAGAGAGAGAAACGCACCCTTTTCCCTCTGTTTCCCGTTATATAAACTAACATTTGGATCAAAGTGTAAATTTAAAAACTTGTGGGTTATTTTAAATTTTTTCCAACTTTCTTAATTCATAATAAAGTAATTGTCACCTCCACTCAATTATTAAGACTTATGTCACCTAACCTCATTTTAAAACTCTTTTGTCACCTACAGTCCAAAGCCCCATGAAACTCATTTATCTATGTAAACAATAGAAAATAAGAGAAAAGAGAAACTTGAACATGTACACAATACACACACACATATATACATACTTAATGCGTGTAATAAAATAGCAATTATAAAAAATAGTATTCGCTTTGGTGGCAAGTTCATAAAAATATTTTTCTACTTATAATACTAAAGAATTTAAATAAAAAATATATAAATATTTGAGTAAAATAAATAATATATAGTATAAAAAGATATTATATAAGTGAAAATTATAAATTTCAAGGTTAAAATAGACATTGTCACGGTAAAAAGGAGGAGAATAATTATTATTCAAAGTTGAGAGGGGAGTTTGATTTTTAAAATAACATTGAGAGGGAAAAATAATTTTCACCCAATAAAAAAGGTTGTAATAATTATGGCTAAAAATATGCATATATTAAAAAAGAATTATATTTTTTGATAAATTATAAAGATATAAGATATACATTAAAATAAAAAAAATTAATTTGTTTCATGAAAAAAATGTATATATATGTATGTATGTATATGTGTGTATACATATCAAACTAGAAATAATTAGAACTAGGAACAATGATTAAGTTCACAAATTTAGCGATGATTATAATTACATAATTATTTGAATTAATTAATATCAAATGTCACATGTTATACCTTTTTATTGAATTATAATATTATGAGTTGGGTCTCGTATTTTAATTATATTAAATTATGATTTTTAATATTTAATTAGATTTATCTAATTATCAAGTTTTTAGAATTAGAATATGCGATGACTTCAATAACCTTTTTATGCTTATTAAAATTGAATATAATTAGATATAAGCACATAATTATTAAATGTGATATAATTAGATATGTAAATTAGCTATTGTAGGATGTTACAGGTATGACTGGTTTGTATTTCATGTAATAGTTTAAAGGTAAGAATGAAATCTTTTACCCTCTCCAGTCGCTACATCCCTTTTCCTCGGCTAAAGTTTATATCATTTAATTATTTTAAAATTTAATATTTAAAATTTTAAAATTTAAATTTTATATATTAAATCATTCCTTATTTGAAATATATATGTATGTCTCTCTCTCTCTCTATATATATATATAATTTAATATTTAAAAATAATTAATATTTTAACTTTTAAGAAATAATTATATGTTGAATAAAATTGTACTTATAATGCAAACCAACTTTATATTTAGGGAATTTGAAAATAGAATTTATAAAAATGACAGTCTGATGCACAAAGTATCCCACTAATGTAAGCATTATTGTCCGCTTACACTAATTTTGATAAGTTTTACTTAATTCGTCTGCATAATAATTACTTAATGACCAATTACAAATAAATAATGAATTTGTGATATGATATCAATTTATTAGTGCCAAAAGAAGTCAATAATAAATCATAATATACAATATCACAAATACTGATAATTATTTAATAAATAACTTATATTGTATGTTCTAATCTACTTTACAACTTTGTATTGCATGCGTCTTCATAAAGATAATATTTATATTAAATGTTAATAATTTAGTATACATTTGAGTTTATTATAATTAATAATTAATGCATTTGAGTTTATTATAAAAAAAAATGACTTTTTTACCTTTCAATCAAACACTATTTCTACGATGTTTTTGTTCAGTAAAACAAGTATTAGAACAAAATAAAGGAAGGACTACTAGATTGGATTAAACTCATAAACATGATCAATTATCAATTTAAAATTTCTAATATTCTTTCTAAATTCTTATATTGATTTTTATACAAACACATCTTTTAAATATTATTTATGTTTTTGTTAAATTTTATTCTTATTAAGATATGAGGGACGTACGTGAGGCGTGTACACTAAGACTAATAATAAAATGCTTAATAACAGTCATATTTATTACAACATTTTATAAACAAGTTTATATCTTTTAGGATAAGTATTACTACAGATTTATATAACTTGAAGCAAAAATATCAATTTAGCGATAATATTTTTTTCAGGTAATTTTGTTGTGGTGATAAGATTACTATTGATACAATAACTTTAAATTTGTGGCCAAAAGCGTATGATTTAGCTACGTCAGTTTGTTGTAGCAATAAATTTATAGATATTTGGGTACTTATTATCACAAAATATTTTATAACTTGAAGCAAAAATAGTTATTTATCTATAAGATTTTGTTTCAAGCAATTTTTGTGGCTATAAAATTACTACTACTATAATTACTTCAAACCCGTGACAAAAAACATACGATATAGCGACGATATTTTATTGTAGCTACAAATTTATAGCTATTCGAATAATTATTCCTACAAATTCTCATAACTTGAAGAAAAAATATTTATTCAGTTATAACATTTTGTTTCAATTTTTTTTTATGTGGCTATAAGACTACTATTGCTACAATAACTTTAAACTCGTAGAAAAAAAGTATAATATAGCTACGATATTTTATTGTAGCAATAAATTTACAGCTATTTTGATAATTATTGCCAAAAATATTTATAACATGAAGCAAAAGAATATATTTAGCTATAAAGTTATGTTTCAATTAATTTTTCGTAGTTATAAAATTACTATTGCTAGAGTGACTTCAAACTCATGGCAAAAATATCAGATTTAGCTACATATTTTATTGTAGCAATAATTTTGTAGCAATATGAGTAATTATTTTCATGATAGTTAATAATTGTAGCAAAAATAAGAAATTATCCTTGTCATTTGATTTTTGTAGCTAAGAAATTTCTATGAAATTGTAAAAAGCCATGAAAGTTCAAATTTTATGGATGTTGTTAAGTACTGACCGCGTTTTTTTATAATTGAGAATTTGTAGCTATAGATGCATAATGTTATAGGGCAAATTGATATTTAATGATACAGTATATACATTACTTATTTTGATATCAAATTAACCTGCCAACTTTCGCTATACCAGATTACTTAAACATATTTTGTGCAGTCATAAATCCGCCTCCAACCCTCTTAATGCATCCAACAGATTAGAAGTGTAGATGCTAAAGATAAGTTGCTAGCGAGACGATAAAGTTCACAAAAGGTAAAGTTTTCATTACTTTTAAAAAAAAAATATTTGAATAGTTGTGCCTTTTTCTTACATAACTAATCGATCATTGTTAAAAATTTAAATATTACAAAACAGTATAGAATCTGTTCATTAGAGATTATGTCAGTCAATGATTATGTCAAATCTGTTAAGTTATAATATGTACAAAATAGATTTGTCTATTTAATTTATGCGATCTCTAATGATGGAAATAATTAACTGATCAATAAAGAATCATTCTCTATATTTTGCAGGCGAACATCTTTTATATTCATTGGAGAGTGAATTAGAACTTTTGTTGATTTCTTGTACTGATTTATCAGTTCTTCGTCGTCATTGATCTTCGTAACTCCATAGACTTGATAACGTGATTCAATATTTTCTTGTTTAACATTCACTCTGAACATGATGATTCTATCAAGAAGAACATCCAACTCAATCGGATAGGAACACTCGCTCGGAGAATCAAAAATCTAATATGATATTAGTTTTATTAGTGCTAGGATTCATAAAATAAATTTTAAAAAATCACATACCTCTAACGGACATTCTTTTAATTCATAAGCAGATTTTTCAATGAGTGTGATTGCTTCGCTGTCCCAAAGCAATAAAGAGACGACCCTAGTATCATTCATAACCTTAATTTGAACCCTATAGCTGATATTATTTTTTATTTAAATATAAAAGCTATATAAAATTTCTAGTGCTAAGTAAATAATATTAAACTTAAACCTATGAGTAGTTGTTTGATAATCACAACCACATTTCTTGCAGTAAAATGTATTTTTGGCAACTTTATAGACACTCTTCTGGCACTTTATGCAACCTAGGTATGAACAATTATTTTTAAATTTTAAATTCGCTACTTTTACAACAATCCACAAATGCTCAACCTGTAAAAATAAAAAATAGTCATAGAATAGTTTGATGTACGTTGCGTATAGATAAGCTAGTCGAAATATAATTTGAAATTAATGTGGAGACTTTTACCTGCATAGAATCAAGCAATTCTTTAACAGTTTTAAGTTGTACAATTTCAGCAGTCAATTCTTCAAAAATAGAAAGACTACGTTGAGATATTGCTTGACTTAGCATTTTAGGGGTAGCTTCAGACACACTTCCTAATCTGCACTTTTTATATTAGTGATGCATATAATTTTTATTTTAATATGAACATAAATATATTATAATATAAAAACAAAAAAACTTGATTTGATATCATTAACTTGGGAAAGATCAGGATTAATCCAAAGCTTGGAGGAATTTCATGTATTCTATATGGAATATACTCTTGTAAACGTTAACATAGTGTTAGAGTAGTAATTTTTTTTTAAACTGAATATGATATTTGAAGTGTAAGCTAGATTGTTGATAAACCTTGAAATTTATGCGCTCTTATAAGTTGCACAACTACGATGACAGGTTCATCGATTAAATTATGAAAGTGGAGCATGATTTTATCAACAAACTCTCCTTGTGTTCCTTTTGCATTAATAAACAAATATTAGAAATTAAGATTGTAGAAAAATATTAAAAATTACTAATTGGATGACAATATTACTCATGATCTTCGATAATATCATTCAAAAATTGACTTGTTGTATCATTTTGGAGCTGATGGTTTGTTTTTCAGGATGACAAATAATTTGTCCGATGACATCTGCAAGATAGACATAGTCAGAGCAAAAATTTAAATAGTAAAATTTTGTTAAAAAAATCAATTAGAGTAACATAGGAAAAACTATTACTAAACAGTTGAGTGTCATCAATGTAAATGTGATTTTTCAAATCCTTAAACAATCGAAAGTTAAAAATATTTAAATCAAAATCTGGATCAGTTGTCTCCACAACAATTGTAGCTTAAACTTATGTGCAGTTGTTTTATAATGCATATTGTTAGGCTCAACAACAAAAGTATTCATAAGATACAATCTCATTTTTTATTGTATTTTTCTCCTCTAAAACGATGGACAACAGATTGTGGAATTATTGTATGAATTCTTTCTCCCTACAAATAAATAAGTGAGAAATTAAAGTCAGAATTAATAATTCAGTATTGATGCAGAAAATAGAAAATTATTGAATAATTTTAAATACCTTTTCATCTTGAATAACTAACTCAATTGATTGAAGAAAATTTAATTTATTCCTTGATGTAGCATGCCACATACGTACAACTCTTACCTTCAAGTTCCAATCCATTTTGTTATTTGAAATTTCACTTATATAATCAACTCTTGTCATATTTTAGAATCTGTGTTTGTAGAAATTGAATTTTAGAAAAGTTTGTGTATGTTGGATATATTTTATAGGAAAAAGTTTTAAACATTGAATAAGAACACTGCATAGAAACTTATCTTGCAGTTTTCTTGAAAATAGAAAATGTGATTTATTTTAAAACTTGAAATTGTATAAAAATAAGTTGCAAACTGTTAAGACAATTTGTTGTGGAAGTGATTGCGACGTAGGTTAGTAGAAAACGTGAGTATGAATGTCACAGTTACTTTAAAAATTCTATAATCTTTTTAATTTTTTAATGTATTTTTTAAAAAATAATTATTTTTTTAGTAATTAGAGATAATATTAATCACCGAAGTAATGTCATTACAAAATTGAAACGTAGCCAACACAACTAGTTTTCCAAATCAAAGAACTATGTAACTTTCTATACTAATAGCTACATCTCCCCAGTGTGTTTCGTGCCAATCCAGTAACTCTAACACAACATACACAAGAAATTTTCTTAGCTATATCTTCAACAGTATGTTCAACTTGCCAAAAGATCCACGAGTTCTTTTCCTTCCAGACGGCATAGGTAAACTCTAGATATACTATTTTCTATGTCAACATAGCATCCCAAGTTGTTTTTATGGGTTGTGTAGCATCCAACCAGTGTACAAATCGCTTCCAAAGTAGCATTGAAAAGTTGCATTCCATGAACAGGTGATTTCTTGTTTCATGAGCTTGTTTACACATGATACATTCTGGATCAACTTGCATGTTCCACTTCAACACTCTATCCACAGTGAGTATCCTATTTTGAACTTGTAACTAGGTGATGAATTTAGACTTTGGTTTAGCAGAATTTGATACATTAAAAATCACCAATAAACCTTGCTATGAGTACCCACCAGTTGTAGATACATTGTTCTAATTAGACTTTTCTTGCCACTAAGGATATTTTGAACCAGGTGCAACTCATGTTTAGCCCCAATAATCTTTCTAACCATCTAAGATGCTTGAGTATGTACAACTAAAGCATCCAATCTATTGCCTTTTATGTAATAGCTGTGGATCCAGAGCATCCAATCTATTGCCTTTTATGTAATAGCTGTGGATCCACTTGATCCAAAGACTATCTTGTTTTTGTTCAATATTTCAGCACAACTTCAAGATAGTAGCCTTGTTCCACAATTTTAGATTGATCAAGCTTAGTCCTCCTGTAGCTTTAGGTAAGCACATCTTCTCTCATGAGACAAAAGCTCTTTTAGTGGTAGTATTCATATCTGACCAGATGTAGCTTCTGCAGTAAGCTTGAATAGCTTTCATTACTCTTGTAGGAATGACAAATAATTCCGCCTAGTATGCCTACACCCCAAAGATAACTGACCATCCAAACTGTATTCTACCTGCATATGAGAGCTTCTTAGCAGTCCATCATGAGATCTTATTCATAATTTGATCAATCAACGACTGCCATTGAAGAATACTTAGCTTTTTAGTGGACAAAGGGACTCCTAAATACTTGGAAGAAAGAGAACCATAGATGGACCCCAAGCTCTGCTGAATTTGAGCTTTAACTTCTTCTGTGTGACTCCTCCAAAGTAAACAACATTTTTTTCTTAATTAGCTTGCAAACCAGAGGCTTCTACAAAGATAGTAAATTTCTTATGTAAGAGATTTACTGATGTAGTATATCCTTTAGAAAATAAGAGTAGATTATCTGCAAAACTCAAATAGGTTAGATGGAGTTTTTTGCACATTGGATGATAATTAAAATTCTTCTGATGCTCCAGCTCATTGAGACTTCTGCTCAGGTACTCTATAACTATAGAAAACAAGAATTGGGACATTGAACCCCCTATCTAAGACCTCTGGCTGCCTCAAATGGTTTTGTCATTCATTATTAATCAAGAATAGGTAAGAGATAGTGGTAAATTTTTTAAGAAAATCTAGTCCACCCATCACCTGGTTAAATAAAGCCAGTCTACAGTATCATAAGCCTTTTGAATATCCACCTTGATCTTGCATCTGGGAGATACATGTTTCCTGTTATATGCTTTAACTAGTTCATGAGCAATTATGATGTTATCAGCTCCTTTTCGACCTGGTATAAATCCTGCTTAAGTTTGTAAGATAACTGATGCAATTACCCTTTGGATTCTGAGAGATAGCACCTTAGCAATCATCTTGTATATCACTGAGCAACAAGCTATGGGCCTAAATTCTTTAATAGTAATAGGATTTGGCACTTTAGGTAAAAGGATAACTGTTGTACAATTAATTGGCTTGTAAATCTTTCCTGTGCTACAAAAATCTTTAACTGTTGTACATACCTCCAAGTTTATCATTGGCCAAGCTTTTTTGAAAAAATGTGGCATTAAAACCATCAACCCCTGGGGATTTATCATCACCTATAGAGCATAAAACAATGTATATTTCTTAGTCAGTCACATCAGCACATAGGTCTATTTTTTGTTGATGAGTCAAGGTTGGTCCATTCCTCATGTTATTCAGATTCACAGCTGTCGTATTTTGTAAGGAAGATCCCATGAGAGTCTGATGGAATGTGAGGATTTTCTTTTTAATAGCCTATGGTTCCACCAATTTTTCTCCTATCAAAGAAGTGAGTTCTACTATTTGTTTTTTGTTCCTTCTATCTTTCATCACATCTGTAAAGTATTTTGTGTTTGAATCACCCAATTTAATCCATATAGCTCTAGATTTTTGCTGAATTATTCTTTCTTCAATGGTACTCTATTTCTCCAGCTTTAACAGGATTTCCTTCTCTTCCCAAGCCAGCATGTATGAGTATTAGTTTGACAAGGCTTGTTGAGTGATTCGGAGTTTATCTCTTAGTTGGTTCACTATGTTAGTAGAATGCTTGAAATGAGTGTTATTAAGTTTTCTCAAGTGAGGCTTCAACCCCTTTAATTTATGCCAGATAGCCTTCATTGAGCAAGCCTGTAAACTGGTATGTCAATACCCCTAAACAATTATTGTAAAATCTTCATAATTGGTCCATATGTTAAAGAATCTAAAAGGGATCTTGGAAGGGAATGAACAAGAGTGGAACTGCAATATCATAGGAGAATGATCTGAGATGTGAGCCAGTTGATAGTCAACCACTAGATGTCCATAGTTTGTTATCCATTCATTATTACCCAAGGCTCTGTCTATTTTGCTATATATTTTATTGTCTCCAGCCTGTTTGTTAGACCATGAGTAGAACTCAGCTTTCCATGCCAACTCATTTAGGGATAAATTTTGCACACAGGCTGCAAAGTGTTGAATTTTAGCCCTAGTAACAGGTACACCTTGTAATCTATCTTGACATTTTAAAAGTGAATTAATGTTACCCCATATCAGCCATGGCTTAGTAGTCTGAGCTGCAATAGTTCTGAGATCAATCCATAAATTTTTCCTCAACTCTATAGTATTAAACCCATAGATCATTGTCATGCAACACTCTACTTTCTTGTCTCTACTCAATACATTACAGTGTAAATACTGTGCCCCTTGAGCTATAGCTTCAACTTGATAAATATTTTCACCCCACAACATCCAAATTCTACCATTATCAGCATTACTGTAATTATGAAGCATATTCTAGCCAGGCACTATACCTTGAGCAATACCAGTAGCTTTATTAAGCTTAACTCTAGTCTCCAGAAGTCCTAACAACTTTAGATGATGCTCTTTAATGAAGTTAATAATTTCTTTTTGCTTATACCTTTTATTGATACCCCTCACATTTCAAATTAAACAAGCCATCAATGACTAGATGATGGTCCTCTCCCTTTATCAAAAGGAGGTTTATCTGCCACCACAACATTTATAGATTGCAGCACCTCAAATCCATTCCTTGTATCTACAGATAAAGTTTGAGTGTAACTTTTCTTACCACTCAATGCTGAGGTATGCTGGCCACTTTTAGCCTTTACAGGGGTAAAGTTTTCTTCTCCAATTTTGTATGTGGTTCCCTCTCCTGTTGGAATTGGATTCTTTATAGCTAAAAATAGTTATTATAAATAATAAATGAATTTTTTTATTTCCAAAACTAACTCCTTTTGTTTTGTATTTAATGTATGTATTTATGTGGATTTTTTTTTAAATATAAATTTAATTTGTGAGATGATTGTTGAAAATTTGGATATCTAAAGTGAATATATTATGACTTTTAGTCACAGTTATGTTCTTACAAATTTTTTAATTATATTTAAAAATTATTAATTATTTAATAAAAATTTGAAGAATAATTGAAAGATGTAATTTAGTATCAGCTATTTTGCAAATAAAAAAGACTTTATTTTAATTTTAGAAAAGTAAGAAAATAGGATGTAAATATTAAAAGATAAAAATTTAAACTCCATAAAAGAGATTTTCGTGAAATTTTGTTGGGATGTGATTCTGTTTAAGATAGAAATTGTATGTAAAATATAAACTGTACAGAAAATGTGTTGCTTTTCGCGGTTGTGAGGGAGAGTAATAAGAAACGTAGGTATAGGAAATGTGTTTTATCTCTAAAACTAAAATTATATTAAAAAATTATAAAATGCCAAGTATATTTGTTGTGAAAGTGGTTGTGTGGGAGGTTAGTATAAAACATGAGTTTGCATGTGTCATACATCATGTGATGTTTAAAACACATTATCTTCTTGGTTTCTTAATGTAAATTTTTAAAAATAAATCATTATAAATGTTAAATAGGTATTTTTATTTCCACAACTAACTCTTCTAATGTATGTATTTATGTACTAGTATAGATTTCCTTAAAAATAAAAGATAATGCTTGTGAGATGATTGTTAGGAATGTGAATATGTAACAGGAATATAATGTGACTTTTCAATCACAGTTATATTTTTATTTATATAAGTAAATTATTAATTACTTAATAAAGACTTGAAGAATAATTGAAACATGTAATTTAGTAATAAGATTTTTCAGATAGCAAAGAGTTATGTTTGTTTTAAATATAGAAAAAAAATATAAATATTAAAAGGTAAAAAGTTAAACTCCCTAGCAGATTTTGTTGAATTTGCTTGAAATTAGAAAGTGTGATTATCCTTTAAAATAGAAATTGTATCTAAAGAATTATTAACTAAAAAGTAAATGTGTTTCCTTTCGTGGTTATGTGGGAGATTAATGAGAAACGTGAGTATAAATTTATTAAAAAGGACAAAAAGTATTTAAAAATAATAATTTATTTTTTTAATTTAATGCTCCTAAATTTACTCCATTTTGTCTCCTTTACGAAAAGTAACATACATATTTCAACTGTTATACAGTTTAATATTTTTAAGAAAAGAATATACTTTTCAAAACACAGTTATCTTTTTAATCTAATCTAATATTTTAAAAATAAATTTCTAAGAAGTAAAGTATGTGTTTTTAATTCCACAAATAACTTGAATGCTGCTTTGTTTGGTATATGTTTACATTTATTGGTGTATAAATTATTAATTTTTAATCACTTTAGTCTTAAAAATAAAAGATAAAAGTATTCATTCAGGACGTAAACGTATATAGCTAAAGTAGAGGTGAGGAGCTAACAAAAATAGTAAAAGTAGACTTTAGAAAATTGTGTATCCAAATACGGAAAACTATCAAAAACAATTGAGTTTAAAAGGAAATTATAAGAAAATAAATAAAGTATGGTAATAATTTTATATCAAAAGTTAGGCGATGTATATTATATAGATAAGCAAAAGAATTAAGGAAATTAGTTAAATGTATATTATATAGATAAGTAAAAAATAGGATACGAATTTAAATTTGACATTAAAAGGCATTAAGCCAAACAAAAATTTTAAATAAAAAGAATGTAAATGTTCAACCAAGCTTTGCTAACAGTTTGATATGATAAATAAATGATGAGTTATACTACAGATATAATCTTACATTTACATAACATTAAACATTTAATTTCTGCAATTTTTTATGATGAAAGTAACTAACTAAATAGGATAGAATTATTCATTATATTTTTCAAGCGAACATCATTTAGATTCATTGATGAGCTAATTTGGAGCTTTTATGTCCTCAAAGATGCAGCTCACAGCTTTGGAGCAAATCAAACATTCTTCAGTTTGCTCAAGAAGAGAATTTGTATCCATAACAAAATTGGATAACATTTCAACCAACTTCTGCTTCCATATTTACAACAATCTGAAAATAAAATCAAATAATTGAAAAAATTGAAGAGAAGATAAATGTTTGATAGTTCATGCGATTGAAACATGTTAGTGTTTGGAATGAATTGTGGTTTCGATTAAGCAGACAATCATAACAGAAATAAGCCATTAGGATTAGACGATGGAGATTTATCCCTATTTGACACTATTACAACAAAGGTGTTTTTATACTAGTACAAAAGTATCTATAGACACGTAATTTTTTACCCTCCCTGAGTTTTAACCTATTTTTCGGCATTAAATATTTTTATTTTCGTCCAATATTTATTTTAACTTTTATTTCATTTTTAATAATTTTTAATCGAAAATAAATAAAGTTACATTTTTGAGATATTTTTATTTTTATTTTTATTTTAAAAAAATATGAAAAAATTAAAATATATATATATATTCTTTTTTAAATTTTAATAAATAGGCTAGTAGTTTTAGTCTTATCTTAATTATATTATTTTAGGTTATTTATAAACTTTTATTATATT
The DNA here is from genome assembly GCF_002878395.1 of Capsicum annuum. Lineage (NCBI taxonomy): Eukaryota > Viridiplantae > Streptophyta > Magnoliopsida > Solanales > Solanaceae > Capsicum > Capsicum annuum. The sequence continues at coordinate 2,586,577 of NW_025820303.1, forward strand.
TTCTTAAATATAAAAATTAATTAGTAAATATTCTTGTATTATTATTATTATTATTATTATTTATTTATTTATTATTTATTTTATATATTTTATATATTTTTTTTAAATCTTATCCTAAACTACCCCAACCTCTCCACATTTTTCTCAACACCCCACATGATATACAACCTCCCCCTCCCACATCTCTATATAACACAACACACACGGACACATTTGGAGAAAAAAAAGAGAACACCATTTGTGGAAAAAAACTGACAGAAAGTTATGAGCCAAATCATGAATAAAGTTGTTTAAATAATTTCGTACATTATTTAGTGTGTGTTGATTAATTCTGTGCATCTTTATTCTTCATGTGAATTGTATGGTTAAGTCACCAGGTACATAGATCTTATACGTAGATTTGGGGTTGGACATACTTTTTTGGTTGAGTATAAGTTGTTAGATTCTATTATATGAGACAGTCCCTATATATATATATAATATAATATATATATATATAATATATATATATATATATTACGGGAATTGTATATATTCATGCCCATTTTCGTTTCACTATCCAAAAAAGGTGGTTTCAACCTTAAATGAAAAATGGTAGTAGTAGTAGTAGGGTTAGGGCTTCAATAAACAATAGTACTACTATCTGTTACTCTACACCCATACCCCATAGTCATATTGATAACTATAATGACTATTACTACGTAGATTCGTACTACTTACTATTTTTCTATATCCAGTGGTAGTGAATTAAGTGATATTTTTTGTAAAGGGTCATTGTTACCTTGTATTTTCAGTGATTAAATTTGGAAAGAAAGAAGGGAGTAGAAACAAGAAGTGAAAGGAAGAATCCACAAGGAGCGAATTTGAGATTTGGTTTTCGTTCGAGGTCCAAACGTAGTTTCAATCGATATTTGATTTATTTGTTTTTTTCAAAAGATTGCAAGCGAACTGAAAATAGTTGAGGTTCATATTTATCTTCTATTTCGATAAATTGGAGAAATCATTGGCTTCATATTAAAGATCCATTTCTTAACGTTATTTGACTTATTTCATGTTTATTAATGTGATATTATCATAAAGTTGCTACTCTTTTATAATGTATAATCTTCTTGTTAGTTTATTAATTTTTTCTTATTCTCGTGGGACGTGGCACAACAATTATGATAAGCATATTATTTTTTATGAACTTTCACGCTTTAGTAATCACTAATGGCGATAAAAGTTATTCATTATAATAAGTTTTTTAAAAATAAATAATAAAAAAAAATAAAGTATGGTTTAGTAACACCAAAATATGGGTTTTGAAATCTTTTCAAGTTCTACTAGGTGAACTGTTGTCATTGAAAACAAGAGACGAACGAATGCCTTTTAATGGTAGATAAGTTTTAGGCACGTTTAATATATTTGTCTTGATTAAGAATGCGAAATACGCATCTTTTTAAGACATTAAAAAATAATTCGAGGATGCAATAATGCACCTCGATAAAGAACGTCCTAAAAATTAGTTAACTTTCACTAGCTTAATACAAGAGGTATAGACAACAGACATTAAAGATGAGCGATTTAAATCCTGCAAACATAATTTATCCAAAATAGTTAAAGCTAAGTATAAGTTGATAAAAGAGACCGTGCTTAAACCACGGGACTCAAGGGGTGCCTCACACCTTCCCCTCGGTCAACAGAATTTCTTACCTGGTCTTCTATTTCCGCAGATCAATAAAGAGTCATTTTCTTTTGATTGGGGATTCAATAAGGTGACTTGGAACACCATAACTCAATTTCAAGTGGCGACTTTGTAATTAAAATAATCCCTATTCAATAACGTCACTTTAATTTAAAAAAACCTTCAACTCAATCCTTGGACGAAAAAGGGGTGCGACAGTATCAAGAGTAGATGAATATACCATCGTTGTCGGAAGCCATGTGAATTCCTCTACTGGATGCATTAAGAAGTATGAAGGTAAATCTATGACTGCACAAAATATGCTACGCTATTTGTTTAAAGCTCTTATAGGAACCAGATAGTCATCAACGACGCTAACCATGAAAAAATAAAAAATTTCATACATTTAATTATGGATTTTGTCTTTTAACTGCTTAAGTTTGTAGTGAATGTGAAATAGATTACAAATGTTGAGGCATGAGATTTCACTACAAGAAAAAGTGTATATAATCTAACAAACTAAACCATGAAATAGCAAAGTAAAGTGCAATATCATCTTGTACTTGGAAGTTGAGAAGCCCTAATTAATCAAGTTAGAAACGAAGAAAGACAGTAGTCGCTTGCATTTTTGCTTACTATTTTAGGCATATAAGGTAAGATTTAACTCTTCTCAAATTGAACGGTTAAAGTTTTCACACAAAACACAAAATTTCTTCAACTAAAAAATATATAAATACACTTTATCCATTACAGTAAGATTACCAACCTAGAAAGTCATTTTTCAATATTCTTGCATGTGTTGCTTGTATCTTTCCTTGTTATATCAAAGTATATCAGTGTAGCATTGATGTTGCTCTCTTTAAGCGCAATTAATTTTTTATTGAGATAGTGTAGTTAGAATATGAGGAAATTAGAGAAGATAAAGATAATATCAACTTAGAACATTCTATAAGTCTTAAGTTGATTTTGGATTTCTAATCATTGCAATCTTTTTTTTACAGCATATTACTCTCATCAATGAGCGTACATACACCAAGAAAAAAAATGTTGAAGATACTTGCAGTTAGATGGAAGTCATGAGAGAACCTCAAGAAAATCACCTTGAAGTTGAATCAACCGAGCATGAAAGTCCACTTATAGTGTTTGATCGGTCAAACTAAAGCTAACACACTACTGGCCAAAAGATAAAATTTCAAAACTTAAAAAGCCAACAATTTGGTATAGTGTCAAGGCTAGACATCAGATAATGTTTCATTTTTTCTTTTGAAGAATGGTATAAAGTGGAGGTGTATTGGATCCACTGATGAATAGAGAAGAAGCAGTAGTGTGGGAAGACAATTTTGATTTTGTTTTCAAAAATATCAAACTAAGAAGACGTGCGTGAGTGGGAGTTTTGAGATTTGCTAAGACGTGGGATACTGGGGTTTTAATTATCCTATTAATATGATGGCAGTTTAGGAATTTTGAGTACTAAACTTAAAGAAAAAAACTGAAACTAATTTTATATTTTTAGTAATTTTTTTCATTTATGTTTATCTAAATAGTGTAATATCTGATACTGATTTTTTTTTCTTATATGTGAAACTGTTTTTTTTCTTATTTAATGTTTTTTTCTTATGTATTGTTTGATTAGTTTACAAATCAAATTTTAAATAAACGTTTGTACTTGAATAATTAAGATATAAATTAAATTGAAATATGTTAATTCAATTAAAATGTATCTTTAAGTTTATTAGTTGATATAAAAATTTAATAACTTCTAATAATTTAAAAAGTTCTTTATAAATCTATTTTTGTTATAAAACAATAAAGAACAAGAAGAAGAGTAGAGAGAATAGAGAGAGTGGTTCTTATTTTTCTCTTGAGGGATGAGAGATCATCAGATTGTAAATACAATGAACAAAAACCCTCTATTTATAGGGGAAATTTACTCCTAGTTGAGTAAAAGACGGATACTTCAAATCCTAATAGATATCAAAGTAGATCTTGATAGACATTCACTATAATGTAAATACATATATAACACTCCCTCTTGAATGTCTAATTGGTAGATAATGTGCCTCGTTAAAACCTTACTAGAAAAATCCAATAGGAAAAAATATCTAGCGAAGGAAAAAGAGTACACATCTTTAATAATATGCATTTCGGCTGCCTCATTAAAAACCTTACAAGGGAAACCCAGTGGGACAAAACCTCGTAAGGAAAAAAAGTACATCGCGTATTAACTCCCCTAATGAGAACATCCTTGACCTTTGCATCTCGATCTTGTGCAACATTTCTTGAAAGTTGCAATTAGAGAAGATTTGGTGAATAAATCAGTCACATTGTTAGTTGAACGAATCTGTTGCACATTAATATCATCATTCTTTTGTAGCTCATGTATGTAGAAAAGCTTTGGCAAAACGTGTTTTGTTCTATCTCCATTTGTGAATCCTCCCTTAAGATGTACTATGTATGCTGAATTATTTCTGTATAAAATTGTGGGTAGATTGTCATATTTCACACCACATTTTTCTCTAATGAGATGTATCATGGACCTCAACCATACATATTCTCGGCTTACTTCATGAATAGCTATTATCTCAGCATGATTCGATGAAGTGGCTACGATAGATTACTTTTATATCTCCAAGATGTGACAGTACCACCACATATGAACACATAGCCTATTTGAGACCGAGCTTTATGTGGGTCAGATAAGTACTCATCATCAACATGACGAATAAGCGGGACTGCAATCTTTAGAATAAAACAAGCTCATGTGTTTTATCCTATTTTGATGTCTCATAGTAGGAGCAGAAATATATCTTGCTAAAAAATTGACTGAAAAAGCTATAGGCCTTATAGTATTTGCAAGGTACATGAGTGCATCAATTGCACTAAGATATGGTACTTCATAACCAATCCAATTCGATATATTTCGAATTTCAGCAAATAATCTATTGCTTTGAAAACTCTCCAAGAGTTCCAATGATGTTCAAGCAATAAGCTTATACAATATAAGGATTATAAATAAGTTTCCCAGAAACTTTTTATATGCTTCAAGCAGTTTGAATCCTTAAAAGTTTTCACATAAGTTTTGTCAAGTGACAATATTCAACATTTCATGAGTGAAATCTTCAAGTGCCTGGACTGCAAATCAAATAAGTTTTACGCTTACCAAAATGCATCCTTTCATGTCACTTGATAAATGTTTCTACGTCAGCATGCTTAAATAAACATAGAATTCAGATCCTCGTAATCTTTCACAATATTGCACCAATATTGTGTCAAAGATATTGATGATGTATTATTTTGTATCAGTTCACAATGCAACATAACATTTTGAGATCTCATCACTTCATTATTTTCAGGCACATGAACCTTACATAAGGTTTCATGAAGTGTTATGTCGTAGACTTTTCAAGAGTTCATTGCCTTCTTATTATGATTATTTGCTCCTTAGTTTTAAATGACTACTTCATTTGGAATCGATTAGTCTACCACGCGTCACGCATGCATAGATTCTGTCCTTTAGGAACACAAAATAAGAGCATTTGCGCTTAATATGAGATGTTTTCGGCATTTGACTTGAATTATCTTTTGGATGAGGATCTGGTGATAATTCCTAACATATTTCATTGCGTTTATAATCTCCCCCTTATGTTAGGAAAACTAACATACATCCTCTACTTCTTTGAGGAATCTATCGTTGTGCATTATGGTATATTCATTAATCGTATACCGCACTTCAAAATTATTAGATGGAATAATTAGTTCCCAGCCTTGAACCAATTAAGAGGGAAGAAATAATCATAATTTATTGATATAATGCATACAAATGCTATTGTAATATATCATATTTCAGACCAATACATTAAGTTTTGTTCTCTTTAACAATGGTTTAGATATTTATCGAAGACATTCAATGCTAAACCATCACCATCAAGATGAATTATCTTGATTACACAATCTGAAAATTATGCTCAATTTATATTGAACAAGTAACTTTATGAATGTCAAACGTAGGTTGACCATGAATGTATATGTGATCATCTTATTGATGCATCTTTTCAACATATCACATGATAAGTGAACAGGCCCTTATTCACCTTTTATAATTTTCAGATTTGTAGGGATCCAATCTCAATATTAGTTGGTCCACCAACTTGTCATGAGAACAAACGACATAAACAATTCTTAAAGAATCTTCTAGTTCTTCAATACATGCACATCTTCGAGATGTCACAATCGCTCATATCAATTTATGAACTTTTATTCTAGTAAACTCCAAGTTTACCATGACATGTACTTTTTCTTTAGTAAATTTTAGACTTACTATTACATGAATAAATTTCAGATTTACTACTTCAGAAGTAGATTTCAAAATTATTCAACCTCTTTTGGAGGTGAGTTGTGATACAATCACAATTAAGTGCACGTTTGCATTAATAAGTTTCTCATTTCCCAGGAATGGAATATAATCGTGCCTTAAACCTATCAAATTATGATAGCTTATAACCTCTTTCAAGATTTTTCTACTTCAGAATCAAATCGAGGCATACATATATTTTTCTCTAGCATATCTTATAATCATATAAGCGTGTGAAAATTTCATCACTTTTGATGATCATTATTATATTCGTGCATTCAATCACTTGTCTTCTTTCAGACATATTATGCACTGCTACCACATACACCTCAAGAATGAAGTAAGTTGTCATATTTTAGACTTATCATATATTGCTACCACATTCATTTCATGCAATGGAGTATATTCAATGGGTCGAATTTCATGACTTTTCACCCAATACCCATTATTTTGCCTTAGCCATTACAATATCATCAACATGGTGTATTGAGATTAAAACTCAATATTTTATTCATATAAAGGCGTCTTAGGCATAAATTGATGGGACTTGGACCCAAATATTATCATCCATTTTGATAATATTGTTCTTGATGAATGAAGTTAAAACGTAAATGGTTCCAAACCAATTATTTTTTCTCAAATCCAACAATAATTATATCATTAATAGAAAAATACAAATAACATAAGGAATTACTAACCTTGACCTTTAGATTTATAATCTCACCTTATTTGGCAGAGTCTCGTGCTGATAACGTGTTATGAAATAATAAAGAACAAGAAGAAGAGTAGAGAGAATAGAGAGAGTGGTTCTTATTTCTTCACTTGAGGAATGAGAGATCATCAGATTGTAAATACAATGAACAAAACCCCTCTATTTATAAGGAAAATTTACTCCTAGTCTGAGTAAAAGACGGATGCTTCAAATCCTAATAGATATCAAAGTAGATCTTGATAGACATTCACTATAATGTAAATACATTTATAACAATTTTTAATATGTGCACGTTATTCTTATTTAACCTCCCAAATTTTTATTTGAAATAGAAAATATTTATTATTTATTATTTTACATTAAAAAATAATAATTAATTTTACCTAACCTGAGTAATTTGTCCTAAAAAGTACCACATGGCATTATCCTATGCTGCTACTTGGAAACTATCTATGCAAAACTTTCTTGCTATTTAGTATATAACTAGTATACATACTCGTGCGATGCGCGGATAAAAATATTATTTATGATCGTTTTGGATTGTGTTGTTCGAGCATGTTAAATCATATTACCTTAAACAGAATCTAATTATCATATTGTTCCTTAATGAAATAACCCCCTCCCCCTCCCCCCAACCCCAACCCCCACCCACACCATTCCATAGACAAAGCTATACACATAGTGACGATGAATCATAAAATATTGAAATTTTTTATATTTCATATTTTATTTATTATGCTACTCACTATTTAAATTTATTATTAACTTGTTAATATAAATTTTTAATAGCTTATCACTTGGCATAATGTAGTTATTAAGTGCTCTTTTAATTAATATGAAATAGATATATTAATTTTGTTTACTTGTGACTTTTTTCATTTTTAAATTTTTATTCTATTATTCACATCTTTTCTATATAAAATTTATAGATAGTAATATATGTATTATCTAATTACTACATTATATTCTCAAAATTAGTTCAAAATATTACCTCACCCCACCCCCACTCCCTCATCTTTATATTTTTCGTACTGTATTTAATTATTTTCTCTTGTATATCTTGATATTTATGTTCTTGCTTATTTCAAAACATACTGTATTTAATTATTTTCTCTTGTATATCTTGATATTTATGTTCTTGCTTATTTCAAAACATACAATGCTAATTTAAAATTTAAGTTACTTAAATTTTTATATTTTGATATTCCTTTAATTCATTATTTATCAAAATTTTAGTTACTACTTATCAAAACTTTAGTTACATTGTATGTATTATTTAAAATTCGACTTTTTATAGTTAAAAATACTTTTTTATCCAAACTGAAAGCTACACCCTTCAAACTTTTTACACTATGATTGTAACTTATATTCTAGTTTTGTCTTGACTAATAGTTATGTGTTATTTATACTTGCAAATAACTTACCAATTTGCTTAATATTCTTACTTATTATTTTTTTTAATGTATTAATAAATATGTATTTTTCTAATTCTTGAAATTTAATTTATTTCTTAACTTGTATGGTTCATAATTTTTTCACTGTTTGAATTTATCTATCATACTTTATTTTAAATTATAGCTTTATGTTACTATAAAATATAAATAGTGATATAATTTGAGTATTTTTTAAAAAATTATAATTTTATATTATTATTATATATATAAATAAAAATATTGGTTGATTGTTTATCTATTTAAATTTCTTTAATTAATAAGTTTTGTATTACATAAAATTAGAATTGTGAGTTTTTCTTTTTATGCGTAACATAAAATAAAATGAAATATAGAGTATATTTTACCAATATATATATATATATATATATATATATAAGAAGAAGACTCTAATATAATCTGATTTAATTTTTTAGGAGTTCTTATTGTTTAAAATTTACACTAAATTCTTATTTAAACTAAACACTTCACATCTATTGCAGATAATTTTATCTCATGTTCACTTTTAATTTATTTTAATTTAGATTATTTAAAAAATTATTACCTTTGTCTCTAGGATTAAAAATAATTTAATATTATATGGAACTTCTCAAAAATGAATGAAAACATACTACTTGTTATATAATATAAACGATGTGAAAAATTAGTAACAAAAATTTATTCATAAATATAATTAATTACAAGTAAAAAATGGAGAAAATAGATAAATTAAATTTATTTGATAACCCCATAAAAAAAGTAGGTATGTAAATGTAGTATTGTTCCAGAGTCGTCTTTATGCTTAAGAGAAATTTATTAAGATAAAAAGTTGTGACATAATAATATTCATGCACATACAAATATATTTACATTCATTTTTTATGAAACTGATCTAGTAAATCTCCTTTATATATTTTGAGTCTCCATTGTACTTGTTGATTTCTCAAATATTCATTTACATTTTTTAAATATTTACGTACATCATATCTGTGAAACTTCAGATTCCTTAGATGAATCCGTGATTAAAAAATAAATATAATATTAATAATAAAATAATTAAAAAATAAATTAAGCATAAAAATATATATTGATAGTTATTCGGAGAAATCTGATAATGAACATCACCTGTAATTCTTTTATCCATGATAGATACATCTATGATAAAAGATAAATACAATATTAATCATAAATACTAATAAATAGTTAAAAAGCTAAATTAAACATAAACGACATACCTTGATTGCTACTCAGAGAAATCTTATGAACATTACCTATAATCTCTTTATCCATGATAAAAATACTCTATAACAAAATATAAATATATATTCCATATAAGTGATTATTACTAAGAAATGATAGTCCATTCAATCAAATAAAAGACATTTCATAAACATACTAACAAAAACAAACAACTATAGCAACTACGTCAAAAGTTTATTCCATATTGTTCTTTAGAGTGTATCTTCATTGAAGATATAAACACATTACAAATGTATCATGCTCATTGAAAAATTATAATACTGACATCAACAATAAGTTTTTAACTTTCTTTGTTATATTTGTTTCTAAATTTTTTTAATAGTATTACACATAAATATAGGATAATCGAAGAAGCCCTCCGTCCACATAAACTTATAAATTAAGAATTACATGAACACAATAAATCAAAATTTATACCAACTTAAATTTAACAATGAACAAAATGAAGAAAAACAACAAAGAATGATTGCACATAGAATACACCAAATAACTATTGATTGCCTCTAAAATAAATCAACTTCATAATGACTAATATATATATATATATATAAAAAGTTGATAATTCTTTGCAATAAATAAATGTTTATATCTAAATGATAATAGTTAGCGACCTACTTTCAAGTTTCAATATGTCTACTCACCTAGGAGGAGAAAAAGAAGAAGAGAAAATATTAATAGTAGCAAGAACATATTTTTGTGGAATGATGAATGTTGATGACTTTATATAGATAACGCTTTAAATTTGAAATTTCAAAATTGAAATAGTCAACTTATTGATAAACTTAAATTCAAAATCAAAATGAAACTACAATTATCTTATTAGATGGAACATGGATGACCTATGGCCGATAGGTTTCTCTGCATTTATCTTTCAATTGTTTGGATTTAAAATCGTCCATTTTTTTCAATTAAAAAAAGTAAAAATCAAATTTAAAATGTGCATTTGCATAATTATAGATTTATTATTATTATTATTATTATTATTATTATTATTATTATTATTATTATTATTATTATTATTATTATTATTATTATTATTATTATACTGTACTACTACTACTAGCAACAGTAACACATGTGTAATATTATTATTACTTTTACTATTATTTACGTATATATTATTATTATTATTATGATTATTGTTATAAATGTATTTACATTATAGTGAATGTCTATCAAGATCTAATAAAATTTAATTGATATTTATCAGGATTTGAAGTATCTGTCTTTTAGTCAGAAACTAGGAGTATTTTTTCCTATAAATAAGGGGTTTTATTCATTGTATTCTCAATCAAAAATCTGATGATCTCTTATCCCTCAAGAAAAATAAGAATTACTCTCTATTCTCTCTCTATTCTTCTTCTTCTTTGCTTTATATTTCATAACGTGTTATCAGCACGAAACTCTGTCAAACAAGGTGAGATTATAAATCTAAAGGTAATTTCAAGGTTAGTAATTTCTTATGTTATCTGTCTTTTGTTACTAATAATATAATTATTGTTGGATTTGAGGAAAAATAATTGATTTGAAACCATTTATGTTTTAAATTTATTCCTCAAGAACAATATTATCAAAAGGGACGATAATATGTTGAGGTTCAAGTCCCATTGATTTATACCTAAGACATCTTTATATGGGTAAGACGTTGAGTTTGAATCTCAATGCACCATATTGATGATATTATGATGGCTAAGGCAAAATAATGTGTTTTTGATGAAAAGTCATGAAACTTGTCCATTGACTATGCTCCATTCCAAGAAGTAGATATGGTAGTAATATATGATAAGTCTAAAAGATGACAATTTGCTCCATTCTTGATGTGAATGTGGTAGCAATATAGAGAATTCTCTCTATCATATTTATGCCTCGATTTGCTCCTGAAGTAGCAATATCATGAAAGAGGTTATAAGCTATCAAAATTTGATAGATTTAGGGCATGATTATATTCTATTCCCAGAGAATGAGAAGCTTATTAATGCAAACATACACTTGATTGTGATGATATCACAACTCACCTCCGAAAGACGCTGAATAATTGAGGAGGTTGAATAATTGAAAAGAGTTATTTTGAAATCTACTTCTAAAGTAGTAAATCTGAAATTTATTCATGTAATAGTAAATTTGAAATTTACTAAAGTAAAAGGTACATGTCATGGTAAACTTGGAGTTTGCTAAAATAAAAGTTCATAAATTGACATTAACAAATGCGACATTTCAAAGATGTGCATACTGATTATTGAACAAAGATTGAAGAATTAGAAAATTCTTCATTAACTTTTAATGTTTCTTGTTCTCATGATAAGTTGGTTGGGCCAACTAATATTGGGATTTGATCCCTCAAAATCTGAAAACTATAAAAGGTGAATATGGGTCCGTTCACCTTTCATGTGATCTATTAAGATTCATCGATATAAGATGATCGCTTGTACGTTAATTGTCAACCTGCAGTTTGACATTCATAATGTTACTTGCTCAATATAAATTGAGTTAAGAGAATAATATTCAGATTGTGTAATTAAGATAATTCATCTTGATGGTGATGGTTTAGCATTGAATGCCTTTGATAAATAGTTTAACTATTGCTAATGAGAACAACGTTTCATGTGTTGGTCTGAAATATGATATGTTGCATATAATAACACTTGTATGCATTAGACCAATAAATTATGATTAATTCTCCCTCAAAGTTGGTTCTAATTCAGGAATCACACGTTGTCCATCTAATAATTTTGATGTGCGGTATATGATTAATGAATATACCATGATGCACAAAGATGGATTCCTCAAAGAAGATGGAGGACATATGTTAATTTTCATAACATAATGGGGGAGATTATAAGCATCTATGAAATATGTTAGGAATTATCACCAGATCCTTATTCAAAAGATAATTCAAGTTAAAGCTGAACGCATCTCACATTTAAGTTGCAAGTGCTCCTATTTTGTGTTCATAAGGGACAAAGTCTATGCATGCGTGAAGTATGGTAAATCAATAGATTCCAAATAAAATAATCCTTGAAAAGGATAAGGAGAAAATAATCATAATAAGAAGGCAATGTGATCTTGAAGAGCCTATGACATAACACTTTATGAAACCTTATGAGAGGTTCAGGTACCTGAAAATAATGAAGTGATGAGATCTCAAAATGTTATGTCACACTGTGAACCGATACAAAATGATATATCATCAATATATTTGATACAATATTATCGCAATATTGTGAAAAGTTACGAGGATCCGAATTCTACGTTAATTTAAAAATGTTGATGTAGAAATATTTATTAAGTGACATGAAAGGATGCATCTTGATAAGCATAAAACTTATTTGATTTGCAATCCACTCTAAGATGTCACACATGAAATGTTGAATATTGTCACTTGACAAAAATCTAAATGAAAATCCTTAAATTAGATATATAAAGGTAATTCAAGTAGATATATACGTTGAATTTAATTGTTAAATTTTAATTTATATTTAAAATTTTATATAATCGCAAGTAAGAATAAATTTTAGATACATACCACAAATATATATTATTTATATTTATCAATAATAATAATAATAATATAGTTGGAGAGTAAAGTTTCTTTCTTATGCAGGAAGATTGCAACTGATCATAAGAGTCCTAAATAGCATTCAATCTTTTGGTTCCCAAATCTTCCCTATCCTCAAGAAAGTCATAAAGTAAGTGGAAACATTGTGTAGAAGTTTCTTATGGAATGGAGACAATCAAGCAAAAGGTAAAGCACTCATTTCTTGGAATACATTATGCAAACCAAAGTCAACAGGTGGCCTCAACATAACTGATCTTAATCTGTGGAACAGAGCAGCCATACTAAAACATCTGTGGAACCTGAATTCAAAGAAGGATAGACAGTGGATTAGATGGATCCAGGAGCGGACCCACATAGGTTCAAGTGGGTTCATATGAGCCCACTTCATCAAAAAATTACACTGTACATATACATATATATAAGCAGTTTTACAAATTTAAAAGGTATATATTATATATTGAACCCATTATAAACAAGAGAAGTGTCTAGCTTAGTGGTAGTTGGTTCAACTGTTAACATATATGTCCCGTGTTCGAGCCCCTATAGGGGTGTTTTTTTTACAAAAATTATTTAATGCAGCATCTTTGAACCCACTTGATGAAAAATCTGGGTCCGCCATTGGATGGATCCATGCATACTATTTGAAGTTCGAAAACCTTGGGATGTAGTAACTAATCAGGCATCCCGAATAATACAGAAAATTTTGGCAGCAGGCAAGTGGTTAGAAGGGCAAAGTCTAGATATTGAAACAATCATGACAACTAAGTTGTTTTCAATTAAAAATATGTATACTCAACTTAGGGGTCAATATCCTAAGGTGTAATGGAGGAAGATTCTTTGTAACAATCAAGGTAGCAACAAATGGAAATTCATCCTGTATCTTGCAATTAATGAGAGATTGTATACTAACGACAAATTGGATAAATAGGGCATTCATACAGACCTGGTTTGTGCGCTATGTGAAGAAGCACCTGAAAGTCACCAACACTTATTTTTCACCTATCCTGTTTCCATAAATATATATCAGAGAATGTTGGCTTGGCAAGCTATATACAGAAGCAGCTTGGGATAGCATGAAGAATTAAATTGGGCTATAACACATGTAAAAGGCAAGAGTACAGCAATAGAAATCTTCAGAATGATCTTAGCAGCCACATCCTATCACTTATGGCTGGAAAGAAACTACAGAACCTTCCAAAAAAAAAGGACATATGGAGTACTAATGTAACACCCCGCATTTCAGGCTAGAATAAAAACCATGACTCTGATGCGTTGATAATCCTAGAGCCTTAAATACTATGCCAATTTGGCATGTTTATGTAGTATGTGAATCTATTTGAGCATGAATTTAGACCATAGAGGTCCTTCAACTCAAGGACGAGTTGAAACTATTTCGATCGATTAAGTTTTAGTGGACGTTGTAATTTGTGTTAGCTTCCATTGACCATAACTCTCTGTATATATCGAATTAGAGAGCCTATAATGTGTCAAATGATAGGTTTTCAATTTAACTTTCCAACGATACCAATTTTTCTAAAATCCGACACCCGAGCAAGAAGTTATGACCTTTCAAAGTAGTATGCGTCGCCTAACCAATCGCACATGGCCACTGAAAAGCATATGCAATATCATATGCGTTGCCTATGTAAATATAGGTGATATCATATGAGGTACCTATGTAAATATATGTGATATCATATGCGGCGCATATCTTATGGTTTCAAGTGACTTAAACATTCCGTTTGGAGACAAAATAGTCCTTTTCCCACCCTTATTCAGCCATAAATACAAAATTTAATCCCCCAATACTCCAAAATACATCCACATTCATCTAAAAATTCTCAAGAAAACTCTCAAGGGTTTCAAACTAAAAACCCAAATAAATCAAGATTTAACCGTGGGTTTTTAAAATTGATTAGAGATTCGGAATTCCCAATCCACAGGCTTTAAGAAGCACCCATTATTGTCCGAAATAGAGTTATGCGGGGTTTTTCTAAATTCTCATAGGCATAGAAAAATTATTTTTTAGAATGAAGATTTTGAATCTATGTATATATTCATGTATTAAATGTTTTAACATTATTGTTTTGGTCTTTTGACCTTTCCCAAAGTGATTTGAGAATATGAATGTATGAAACCATGTATTTAAGAATGAATTTTTGTTGAGAGCATGATTTTCAGTGAATTCACTCTTATTATGAATTTTTCAGATTTCTTATAGCATATGAATTGTTTTGCAATGCATCCTTAAAAAGCACTATATGAAATGATTGAACTCTTGTTATGATTTAAAGGTGGTTTTAAATCACTAAAGAGGGAATCTAGCATGAATGTTTAATGTTCATAATGAATGTATGAAAGAGTGCATGGATTTGCTAAAGGCACTAGACCACCATATGTTGATGAAGTTTTTGCATGATTTTGACTTGAGTTTTGAAACAGGAAATCTTCTATATCAGTTGCATGTTTTTGGTGGTCTAAATTATGCTTTAAATGAAAGATTTAGCTTATTGTATTACGGCTCAAAAATCATGACTTGCAAGTCTTGGTATGACGATATCGATTCAGACCAATGGAATATCAGACTCATACTAATAGACATTTCAGACTATCATGATTTTAGACATTCAGAATATTGCATGTACAGAAAAGGTTAAAATAGGCATACAGAGATATTAGGTGGTTCCCTGAAGAGGGCTTGAGTTCAAGCAACTCATTGCCTAAAATCGTGGTTGGCCGACTCGGGTATATTATTATACACTGACTTAAGTGTCATGTGGTGTATCAGATTTAGGAACTCCAACCCTTGCATTATACTCGGGTTGGAGGTTTCCCCGCTGAGTCAATAGAGAATTCCATATCGCCCATGGAATATCAGACTTGTAGGGGATACCACCTAAAATGAGAAATTTGGGGATTAAGGGGAAGAAATTTACTTCTTCCCAAAGCGATTCAATGTAGGCGGCGTTATGGCAATTGATTTGCGGCTTTGTCTATACAGAGAGAATAAGAGAAATACCTAAACTTGAACTTTTTTTCTGTTTGACGGATTATCCAAAGAAGTGGATTGTTCTTGAGCAGTGGAAACAGAGGATTTTTATTAGTGTGAATTTACTGTTTTGCCCTTAGTCGTTTCTCTCCTCACAAAATGTGAAGAAGAAAGTGTAGGGTAATCAAAGTAACTGCTCTTGCTGAATGCTGAATTAGATGGTTTTAGAGTAACATAAGAGAATTATGAGTATTGATGAATCTTTTTGTATCTTCTGTTAGAATAAAATATGAAAGATATGACAAAATCAAGATGGATAATAACGATAACAACAATGAAATTAGCCAATGAAATTGGGCAATTTGAAGAGAACTGAAAGAGAATTAATCAAAAATTCAAGACAAACACTGACCTTAAATTGCAGAGAGAAGACCAAAGCTCTCATGAACACTTCAAAGGCAGAAGAAAAAATGGAGGGTTTCAGAATAATCTCGAGGGCAGTAGTTATTTTACTGCTATTCAATGTTTGCCCATGAATTTGAGCTTAATAACGGAATTGTCATTGGTCGTTCCAAAACCCCCTTCTCTGTATCTACTAGATAGGTATGCCCATGCGTTGCACAACCCAACGCATATAGTAGAATAAAAAGTAGAATAAAATGAAGATGTCACAGTAAGGACTATCCCTTTTGATTGGGTCAGTTGATGAAAATGATTCCAAATGTATGTTTTGCACAATCATAAGAATAACATACTACTGGATGCTCACATTACATATGATAGTGATTGTTGGCTATTTACATTGATAGAAATAATATTTATAAATTCTACAATAGGGGATGCAGTTGTTGCTATGATCAATCTCTCGAGCATTCACGATGAAACACCTTTTAAATTAGATTTAAAGATTAAATTAGTTAAGAAGTTCAAAATGTGATGATAAAATAAATCTTTATTCAACGAAGACAAACGCAATAGCTATTAGAATAAAAGTTCCAATAACCTAAGCTATTATGGTATCGAAATGAATATCCATTTGCAAAATTGAAAGAATTACATTGTAGGTATGAAAATAAAACATAGTCCTTTCAACATCCATAGAGTCATAGCAATCTATAATTTTTCTCAACCAAAGCTCAATCTTTAACAGCACTTAGTTAGCAAAATAAAATGTCATAAACAAGTGTTAATCAACATGAACAAATTGACCGAATGGCATAAAGTATCCTCATTTGTCAGAAGTCCATCGCACAATCTGATAACAATGAGGAATAGCCTTTTAGACAGATCAAACAATCCGTTGAAAAACCAACAAAATAAAATCAAGAAATGCAGATCAAACAACTGTTGTACTGAAATAATCGAATAGTACCATATAATTAAATAATTCAAATCAGATCAAATTAATGGGTGGCTGCTTATCAATCAGTTTCAATGATAATAAAATGAGACAGATCAAGAAACCAGTGGAGTTTCCACCCAATCAGATTTTCTCCTCAAAATGACAACTATAAAGAAGCAACAGTTCACTTTTCTTCAAATGCTCTCGGACTTCAACTTGACTCATAAATCTTTTTTCAACTTTTCAAACAAGATCTGCTCAGCAAATGAACTGAAAAAAAAACTATTATTCTGTACCAAATCACCATTCCAATTTCTTTTAGAAAATTAAAGAAAAATTGGAGAAATGCTCTAATGAAGAGCAAAAGAATGTGTCTTTTTCTTTGAATTTTTTTGTCTTTTTCTTGCTTCTTCTTTTCTATATCTTAAAGCCCACGTAGTCTTTGTGGGGACAGATATCAAGCATTCTCAAATCAAACATTCTGAGAAACTTTCATTGTGCACAACACATTATCAGGATCATTTATCATATTACATAACATCGAACTATGTTCTTCGTGAGGTGCGTGCAAGCTTACCTGAACACCACATTTATAAAATAGCAGCGAATAAACTAACATAAAGTTGGTATTACCCCATCTCCATGAGGCTGTAAATATTAACTGTGTAATTATGAAAGCATATATAGTCAAGACATGTGTTGCTCGGACTCCCCAAAATTGTCAGCGGGTGCGTGTCGGATTCTCCAAGAAGTATGTATTTTTTGGAGAATCCGACATGGGTGCGGCATCAAAAGTGAAGAGTTTGTACAACGTATGTCAAGACAACAAAGAAGAATACATACAAATGTTGGACAAGAATTTCTTACCTCACTATACTAACATCAGCCCACTGTATCCAAGAATTGCTTGAAAAGCTAAAGAAATTATGATAGCACCTTGCGTTGCAGATGGAAAAGTAAAAGAATTCACTTCAGCACAAGAGAGAGACATGGTTTATCCTAAAAATAGTTCCAGAACATCAATAATCTACAAAGAGCAGCAGAGGAAAATCCAATCAATATCCCACGACAACCACCCTTCCCCACCCCCCAAATAAAAAGCAAGTAGTACTAAGTTCATTTAAACATTAATCACATATTTAACTTACATCATCAAAAAAGCTAGGTGTATAAAGCAAATAAAACAACAAGTATTAAAGAAATGGAGTTCGTGCAACGTATGTCAAGACAACAGAGAATAAAACATACAAATGTTGGACAAAAGGTGAATTCAAGAACCCCGCAAACCAAATTCGAAGAGAGTTTTGAAATATCACAAAAATCGGCATTTGGACATAGGAAACATGACAGTGGGTCATTGGAAAATCATACTGTTCTTGACGATGAAGACGAAGAAGAAGAAAAAAGGTCCAAGAAAATGAGCTCAAGAAAAAGAAATCTTCATGCTGATGAGTTCGAGGGAATCCAATTCAAAGAAAGTTCTGAAATATTGCGAAAATCAGCATTTGGACATGGGTAAAAATGACGGTGCTTTATTCAAAAATCATGTTGTTCTTGATGACGAAGATGAAGAAGAAAAAGGATCCAAGAAAATGAGCTCAAGAAGAAGAAATCTTGATGCTGATGAGTTCGAGGGAGTCCAATTCCAAGAAAGTTCTGAAATATC